>NW_020442466.1:56507-218899 GCF_000699045.2 Agrilus planipennis
TAGAGGTAGACCTAGATTAGATTACTGTTCGCAAATAGTTAAGGATGTGGGCTGTTCTAGTTTTAGGGAAATGCGAAGTTTAGCTCAGGATAGGAAAGAGTGGAGGTACGTGTCCAACCAGTCTTAGGACTGATGACCTTATGATGATGATAATGTATTAGGTATCTAAATAGGATTCGTGTGATACAATAATTATGATAGGATTCGATCCGATGTTTAATTTTCCTAATGAACATTTATGGAAGACCCATCTAATTTTGAGCAATTAAATTACATATTCTACTACTACTAAGTGTGAAACGTGGAGAAGCCGCAGAACTAATGAGGAACAAGTGTCAAGCGGGGTTTGCTTGTGATATCCCCTACCCACTTAAATTTGTTAATACGGTCATGTTTTCAATTACAACTTTGGCAAATCAATCTGCAAGAGGTACAGGCACTTGATACATCTATTTTGGATGTTAATGAAGAGTAAAATGCTGCTAGTAAAACTAAATCTAATGGGTAGCATTTACCTTCGCTTGTCACTAATTTTAGTAAACATTTAATGAACTAACAAAGAAATTTGAAGTGAATTTTGTTGGATCTCATCAGCGCGTAGCAAACAGTTTCGATAGAACACAGACCAACTTTACTTGCTGCCTTAACACAGCGCGTTTTATAAAATCCTACAAATGGCTAGGTAAACGCCATCTGTAGTACAATGCTACATTTAGTGGATTCGATATGCTCAACAAAGTCCATTTAAATAGATGATATCTACTTGCTGAATTTAAATGAACTTTGTTGGGAGTATTGAATCGACCAAATGTAGCATTGTATCTACTACAGATGGCGTTTACCGCGCCATTTGTAGGATTTCATTTCACAACCTCGTCTAAAATAACTAATAAGTACCTATCTACAAATATTTGGTCTGTCTGAACACTCTGTATATCATGTTATGAAATTAGACTTACCAAAACGTTCTTACTCCTTCCATTTCCAGGTTTTCCGTCATTCTAAAGATGATGGGGTTCCGTAAGTCCAAAGGCTGTGGCTGCATTTCATTCCATAAGAAAAGTATAGGCTACGAAGATGAATCTACTTCGAGTTACAGGTCGTCAGATGCTGAAGTTACTATTCCCAATTTTGCAAACAAGAAGAGCAAGTCAGAGGGAGGTTTTCTACAGGGCTTAATACCAAGAAACCTCTTCAAAGGCTGGAGACGGAATGATGACCTAAGCATGACAAAAATAGAACGAAGTAAGTAATAAGAATCGATAAAAACTGTTAGCAAAGACAAGAAGTTCATACTCAGTAATTAATTAAAACCATCACTAGATCTGGTGATGAGAATTAATAAATTCAAAACCTGGTAATTTTGGTAACACATTACAAGAATACTACTGATTTTATTATAACATAATTTTGATTTAATATGTGTCGCTGAAAGTTCGTTCATGTTATTCCTAGTTTCTTATTTCAGCAATGAAGGCAGCCATTTTGATTCAACGATGGTATCGGAGGTACCTAGCCAGAATGGAAGTGCGAAGGCGATATACGTGGACGATATTTCAAAGTATTGAATATGCCGGAGAGCATGATCAAGTCAGGGTAAGTCATGTGATACAAATTGGTAATTGAGCTATGAATAAAGAAAGTATTAATTTCAAAACTTATTCGAACAAGAAAGTAAAACATATGGATACAGCTCCACCTAAAAGAAACGTAAAGATGAATACTAAGGCAATATAATCTTAAACCGATTGGTTAAAATCACCTGCTATTAGTAGGTATTGTTCAAAACGCGCAACTTAATGTAAAATAACATTTTCAGTTACGTCTCCGCTACGGGTCTCATTTAAGGTTTTTTTGATAAATGAAAAAATTAACTAAACGTAGTGATCGGTAAATTGGGGGTCGAGTGATGCTTATTTTTATGGAAAACTTAGATCATGACCTTTTGAATTGTATCGCACGGAGAGCCTGACTGTAATGCCATGTTAGGTTAGGTTATGGTGAGTATAAATTCCCTTCCTTTCCCGGAGATCAATTTGTAAATTAGCTGGATAGTATAAAAACTGTCCAGACGGACATTGTTTATTAGGCTTATAAGTAAAAACGATGTGGCGAGCGACATGGCCTAGAGGTTTAGACCATTGCTTAGCATTCTGGAGGACGCCGGTTCGATTCCGGGTCCGTCTGCCTTGGTCCAAGTTCTTCTGTGGTTTTCTCGGATAACTTAGAGAAATGCTGGGGCAATAATATTCTACAAATAATCTTTCATTCTCTTCTGTCTACATTTCACCCGTCTCATCTTTCTCACCCGAACCACCACCCACCCATTCCCACGATTCCTGAAAGTAGGCTGAAGAGGGCCTTTCGCCCTACCTTCCGGTGTAGTCTAAAGGGACTGCCCTTTTAGTGTGTCGTTGCCATGCATTTCACTTCGTAAGTGGTGCCTATTCCTACTGTAACTTAATAATCCTAAAGAAACCCGTCAAACTGGATATTTAGACACTTTTTGTACTATGTAATATCCAGCTAGTTTATGAGCTAGTCGTGGTATTAAGGTATTAATGGTGTGTTTATTATCTTCTATGTACAGTTTTAAAAGATTAAGCAGATATTATGTCAAATCCGTCAGGTTTTGTAATCGCAGACAACCCAGAATATCAGCCAAGAAAGAGAAGAGACAAAAGTGTACACCTCCACCCCTTTTTCTCAACTGTAATCCTATTATCTGATGCGGTCTAGTGTCAATTTTGCCGGCGCTGTCTCTCCTCCGGTCGAGTCAAATTAAATTATTTATGAACTTGTCTGGCTTTATATAAACCCCACTGCATTTACATACAGGCATATAAACACACAAAATGTTTTAACCGATTAAAGAATTCTATCGAGAGGAGCAAATAAATTATCCCGTTTTATAGGAAATTTAATAAACGAGCTAAATACGGGCTCAGGTTGAACTTTAAAAAGAATCGGGCGAATGTTAAGGAACACGTCATGTTTGGGGCTAAAACAACTAGAAATGAGCTGGTAGAAAAATAAGTATTGAATTTTTATATCTGCTGATTTCTGGATGTTCTAACCCAAAAACATCTTGACATCGTTCAAAAGTTAAGTTTCATTTCATGTCCATGATATAGATAAGATGATGATATCATAGGGAATTGGACGAAGGTAGTGATTCAAAGAGAAACTGCTTAAAATTTCGTTGACATCAACAGCTTCTCTTTGAATCACTACTTTCGTCCACTTCCCTGTAATATCATCATCTTATTGTTCAAAAATATTCTCGTAGATCACTAAATAGCCCAAGTTATAATGCCAAAACTTGACACTTGGCGTCCGAAGTACTTTTAGACAACAAGTTTTTGATGGATCAAATAGAATTTAAAACTAAAGGACAGTTAGACATCTAAATACTGAATGATATTACGGTCCAGTGAACATGACTCGAAATGTGATATTCCAATGTTCAGTCGGAACGATTTTTGTAAAAACATACTTTCAAAATTATCAAGAAACTATTTTTAATTTCCCTAACTAATTTAAGATCGTCAGTATTGATCCTTTGATTTTCAGTATTTTCGGCAATATTGAAGTTTTCAGTTCTACTAAGCTTGGTATGAGCTAAATGCTCCTTGAACCTAATATGAATTGAGCGCCTGGTTTGTCCTGCATATTTCACGCTACAATCATTACAATTAATTTCGTATATACCCGACAACTCTAAAAATGGAATTTTATTCTTAAGGTTACCAAGAAGAGAAGAAACGGCTCATGAAAAGATCGGCTAGAAAGGGTGATAAGGAGTTCCTCATAGCTGTTCCTTCCTTGTGTATATCATGTCTCAAAAAGTATCCTACCATCCTACTTATAGACTTCCATACTCCCCTGTTCTTCTACTTTTTCTAAGACGTCCTCATTTTTAGCCATTTCTATCCAAGTTATATCCATCATCTGTCTATAGCACTACATACCAAACGTTTCTAACATTTTTTTGGCAACCTTTCTCGTTTCATACCTCTGTAGAGTCATGCTCTAAACTTACAATATTAGTTGAAGTTGAAGTCCCTCCGCGTTATTATCTCTTTTACGTTATCATTTATGTAATTTTATAAGTTTTAATGAATGTAACATATCAATTATAAAATTAATACTAAAAGTGCAAAAGCCAAAATCGTCTTAAATAGGTGACATGTTGTATGATCCTAAATGTTGAATGTAACAATGCCGTTCGCCTAGTAGTGGTAGTATTCGACTTAAGTTGAATTTAATGAAGTTCGGGGACAGGAACAAGGAGTTCCAAAGCTTTTCACCTTAATCGTATCGTCTGTCATTCCTTCCTTTGAAATTCATGAAATCGGCTTTAAACACCGTTGTGGGGTTAAAGTGAAAGGTAGGATTGCTCTCCCTGACTTCGCCTTTACCTCCTGTTTATGTCAAAATCTGGAATACCGTTTAAACTTTAGGGATCTACCTTTCTATTTAATACGCATCTGTTTTGTTTCTCAACGTCAAAAATTCAAAGGTCAAACGCTACGAAGTTACAGCAAAATCGACGAAAAGGAACACAGAGCAAAAAGGTACTTTCGGTTTAGATTATCAAAATGTATTAAGGAATCAAGCATTAACCTAACAATATATAATGTAAAATGGAAATAAGAAATTCATTATTTCAGAAAAAAAAGGATAGACTGACACACGAGTGAGGGTTCCGTTTTTCATTCGGACATACGGAACCCTAATCAGAGAATCAACTTATTAATATTGTAGTTGAAAACAAAAAAAACAGTTTTCCCATACTTTCAAACGGCATTGAACGCACAATATTTTTTGAAAGATTTACAACGTTATGTTCAGACCATAGAATTCCGATTAATTTTCCTGTAATCCATAAGTAAAGGATTATTTTCAGTAGTTTTTTCAAAATTTTAGGTTCGGTAGTTTCGGAGATAAGGGGGAGGTATTGTCAATTTTCATTTATTTTGTTAAATATCTTTAAAGCTAGTTATTTTAAAATTATAAATATATTTGTGATCGTTACAACAAGTCCTTTCATTTGATATGTCACACAGTGCAGTTTGCAAACCTTTTTTTTTAAATTTCCTATTGCCCCTGAAATATAACCCCCATGTTCAAAATTAATTGATTTATGCGTCCGTATTTGGGTCAGAATTTCATGTGTACTAAATTACAACTTAATCGGTCCCGTAGATTCGGAGTAAATTGACTGTGACAGGCAGACAGTTAGACAGATACAGGATTGATCCTATAAGTGTTCCGTTTTTCATTATGACGTATGGAACCCTAATAATAAGGAACGGATTTTCTGTCTTTAAATATCTGATCATTAGTTCTCTTAGACAGTAGTTTTATAGCACACTGGACCGTGCAACATATGAAAAGGAAGGGGTTGTTGTAAGGGTCTCAAATATATATTTTTTATAATTTTAAAGTTATTTACGAAAATATATGAAGATTGACACCTCCCTCCCCATATCTGCTGGACCTAAAATTTTGAAAAAAAAATACAGAAAATTGTTTTTATTTACTTTTGCAGTTTGAATGTATGGGAGAATATGTTTATTTCAACTACAATGTTAATTTGGTTTTTGGGTTATGGTTCCGTACGTCTCAATGAAAAGCGGAACCCTTATTAAATCACTCGTATTTCTGTCTTGTCTGTCTGTCCGTTTTTAGTTTTTTGGACGTAATAATAGCTATTTCGAATGGTAATACTTTTGTTTACCACTATTTGATATTGCAGACTTCACAAACCTTAAAGTTTAAGTAGAGTTGGGATCAATATGTAGGGGCAGTAACAACAAGCCAAACTCGAAAATTGTATAGCCAAAAACTGCAATTTCGATCCGAACTATTTTAGTTTTGGCAAGCATTCCTATGCTATTCCATTGCAGATGAAAGTTTTTGTTTCGTTCATCACAATAAGTTGCTGACTAATTTTCAGGAAAATTGCTGCAGTTTTTACTGTACAAGAAAAACGTTAAAAAGGAAATAAAACAGCAAGTATTACTATTAAAAAAAATTGTTTTTATTTTTACAACTTTATGTTTAAAAAACACTCAGAGTTTAATCTTAATATACGATATATAAATTACGTGTCACGTCGTTTGTCCGCGATGGACTCCTAAACTACTTCACCGATTTTAATCAAATTTGTACACCGTGTGCAGTTTGATCCAACTTGAAAGATAGGATAGCTTACATCTCAATTTATGATCGCAATATTCAATAGAT
Source organism: Agrilus planipennis (assembly GCF_000699045.2). Classification (NCBI taxonomy): domain Eukaryota; kingdom Metazoa; phylum Arthropoda; class Insecta; order Coleoptera; family Buprestidae; genus Agrilus; species Agrilus planipennis. The sequence goes on from NW_020442466.1 coordinate 62,760, forward strand.
GGCGCTATGTCAAACTTCCAAACGTTTCATATAAGCTACGATTTTAATAGCGTAACCACCACATGTTGATGAGGCTAAAGTATAGGTTAAATTTATTTTGTCCTCTTCAAATCCCAAACCAGTAAATTTTTATACTAGCTTTAACGTTTCCGTCTTCGTTCGTAAATAATAATTTCATTGTAAAAAGGGGTAACGGTAGTAGAAAATCAGTCATGAAGGTCGCCATGTTTTCTTACAAATGGCATCTATGTAAAAAAGCATGGTGGTGCCCATGTCTGATGTTCTCCTACCGTTCCCCTTAAATAGTTTACAACAATGTAATATGACAAAAGCGTTAGCCACAGCAACGCGTAGCCGGGTCAGCTAGTACTTATTTTATATTTTTATTTGATGTTTTAACTTTTTTTCAACGAATTATAGAACTACAATTTATGCCGAACGTTTTGTAGTTTACTCAGTATTTTTGTCGTCAGCCAACAACGTTCCCGTGCTAAAGCCATAAATATAGTAGGGAATATAATTCTTTTTAATCTCCTTCCTTGCAGCTATTTGCAGTATATTATTATGACTATACATAGTTTCACTTATGGTAATATTATAACGCCGTTCTTAAAACCCTTGCCTTCACCACTGTCGAAATAAATTCGAAAATCATACTTTAACCGAACGAGTGAACTCATATAACAACACCAAGGCACAAAATTTTAGCAAATAAAATATTAACGAATACCAACTGCGGCTTTTCCAGAAGCCATTTCAATATTAAAAAAGCTCACTGGTTTTTAATCGTATCTCACATCAAATGATACCAGACTAATCGATAAACAATGCTTTTTTCATGTGTAATTTATTAATTGATTGTAAATAGGACAGCAACGTTCAAAAATTGATATAATCGCTGTGACCTGGCCTTCGACACAACAATGTGTGGGAATGACAATAGGTGAATTTTAGAATGATTGTTTTGTTTTTGTAAAGTCATTTGTTTTGTTATGTGATGGCTTGTACTTAAATGACTGAGCTTCTTGCCCATAAACACGTCCATCAAGTAGGAAGAAAAAAGTGAGCAGACTCAAGAGCAGACACGTGAACAATTAAATGCTTATGAAGTGCTAATTAAATGCCTTAATGTGGAATTAAATGATTCGAGCATTTTTTTGAAAACTGTTGTTTTGTCAACTTAAGATTAAGTCAGGAAAAATTGTCAGAACAAAGAAAATTGTTTCTTTGGTCACACAGTAATTAAATGCTTACTAAATAGGCTAGTTGCAAATTAAATGTTTATTTTTCTATTATTATTATTATTTTTCTAATAAGAAAAAGACTTTGTAACCTGGATAATACCTTGGGATACAAACCGACGAACTACAGGTTTAAGCAACGAAAATCGTTGTTTCAAGCTAATTAAGTGCTCTAATGGGAAATTAAATGCTGCGGGCATTTTTACAGAAGTTATTGTATTGCTAGCTTAAGGTCGTGTTAGCAGAAAATGCGGAAAAATTATTTAAACAATGAAAACAGCTTTTCAATGATTAAGCCCTCATAAAATGTTTTCAAAGTAGAGCAGTTCTGTCGTCCATGTTCTGCTTAGTTAATCTTAATTTAGCACAGTAACGTTTGAAAATAAAAATGCCTAAAGCGTTTAATTTTTCATTAGAGCACTTAATTAGTCTTTAAAAAACATTTAATCTGTTTATGACTATTTGGTAACCTTTCCTTGTTTAAATCTCCTTATGTCCTTCTTTATGCCAACACCTATTGGTTCATATCATGAAATCATTTATTTACTTAAAAAATAATAAGAACGTTTAACCGGTCTATTTAGAAAGCATTTAATAACTATTTAATTACTGTGCAATCAAACAATGTTTCTTCATATTGTGCTCACTTAATGTTAAAGTAGCAAAACAGTAATTTTTGAAAAAGTACCTGGGGCGTTTAACTTCTCATTAGGGCTGTAATAAGCATTTAAAGAGCAGTCAATTATTCATGTTTTTGAATCGCCTAACTTTGCCCCTCTTACTTAATGGATGTGCTATAAATCGTGAACTGACTTTAGCTTCCAATCTTTCGGTGTGCTTTTTGGCGTCTTGTTGTTTAGACATCAATTAGTGCATTACTTTTCGATAAATTTGGTATCATTTGATGTAAAGTCAGGCTACGCGCGCACTGGGACTCTTTTGTCGTCCGACAATCTAGCCCGTCGTGTGAAGTCAGTGGTAATATACGAATACAGCCCATTTCAGTTTGTTTGAATTGTGAGTTTGAAGAAATATGCGCGAAGATAGAAAGAATACACACTAGGCGTGAGCAAGACAGAAATAGTCGGAACAAGCTTGAAGAGCAGAGCTCTCTATGGGTGGTCTTAAGAGATCCACTAGAACTGTACAGTACTAGACGAAAATGTTTAGCAATTTCTTAAAACAAAAATGTATATAAATTAAGAATAGAAAACAAAGCAAAAGTTTTATAGGTGTGTAGAACGTTAAGTTAATTCACTTGTTATTACTTTTGGCTAAATATGCTTTTAAATAAAGCATATTCTTAAATTGTAACGAGGCAGTTCAAATAATTTTGCAAATGGTACTGTACACCTTTCTCTAACTCTCGCTCGATGATCGGTGAAGAAATGAGCTACGCAGACAAATATGATTAAATTTGGAATTATGCTACGGCGCATCCTAATAAAAGGAAAGGGCATATCTCCAACTTCTTGAAACGAACAGTACGTGCGCTTTAACCGACACAACAGTTTACCAACTTTTCAGTCACAAATTGTAACAAAACAATTTTAACATTGCCTCAGGTACATTTTATTTCTCTTTTAAACAACAGCTTAGTTTGTATGCGCGCACAAATGTGAGACTAAATAGTTTAGTTTACTAATGCGCCCTTAATCTACTTACACCGACTAAACTGTCGTTGAACATTTTAGTTGCGGTGTGCGCGTAGCCTAAGAGTACAAGATAATTGGTTATTTGGCTTTTAAATCGCCCTGTTGTTCTCTCTGACACCCTCTGTATTAATAATACACAGCAGACTGCTATAACAGTCTATTTTGTGATTGCTTTTATTTACTTTCTTCCTAATTTATAGAACATTCACGATCAATATGACGCGGCGCCACTGGTATTGAGAATAGCAAATTAATAGACACTAAGTTTAAATGCGGCGTGTTGTAAACAAAAGACAAAATAAATTTTTTATCAGAAACAACGATTCAGTTTTCGCCGTTTTCTATATTCAGTTTATTTTGTCTTATCCTCGATTTAGTTTGTAAGTGTCTAAACGATTTTTCTTTGGAGATAAACGTAATGGAAAAAGTAAAGGTTTTCCGGATTAGCCGGGGTTGTCACTGTCCATTCGTCGGTTTTTACAATTGTCTCCCTTTCACACCCAAATCCTTTTTTAATAATTCAAACTTTTTTTCCTTCCAGCTTTACAACTTTTTCAACGCATTACTCAAGCACATTCCGGACACAACAGGATCGATTGCTTCCACCGCTACGTCCAGAAGCTCTTCCATTGGTGAGTGTAAACGACAGATAATAACAATGAACAATGTTTTATTTTTATACAAGGAACTACGTATATTATCTAAGAGAAAACGGAAAGTTTTCCAATATTCGTTTTTCTTTCGGTTTTTTATCGATCGCTTTCTGCCGATTTTCTTATAAAACAGTGAGCAGAGTGACGATGTTCTTGTATCACGTGGACAATAAGTACCTATATATACAGGGTGATCAGAAGACATAGATAAGTATAGGCTATTGAGCAAAGAACTGCTAACGACTCAAAAGCTTGTCATTTAATGAGCTCAGAAAATACTCTTTTTTTTGCCTGTATCCAAACTTTTAGTTTGGATTATATTCATAAATAAGAGGGAAGAAGTGAAAAGTAATAGAAATTACAGTTTCACTATTGTCAAGAATCTTTAGTGCCCTAACCTACATTCATTATTTAACAAAGAAGTTCGTAGCGGTGGATCTTATCAGCGCATTGCAAACAGCTTCGACCGAATTCCACTAAATGTAGCAATGTACTACAGATGGCGTTTACCGCGTCGTTTGTAGGACTTCATACATTCATTATACATTAAATATACATACCTACACAAAAGCAACTTTACAATATTTAATTTATTTTTTTTTTTATTTTTATCATTTATAAAATTATGATTGTAAGTAATTTTAGTACACTGAATGTAGCGCCCCTATTACAGTCTTTTCATTTAATAAGTGATTGCAGTTTCTTTCTCATTAAGGAACCGTAATCGGAAGCAGTAGGTGGTTTGAATTACAGTGTATGGATCTTTAATGATTAAGGGCTTATCATCTTCCTTTATACACCCACGGTGTTATTCTTGTCTATTGTATTTGGGGGATTAGTGAAATTAATTTTTGGTCACAACAGAATTGCTTAACATATAATGCAGCACAAGATTAAAAGTATACAATTTCTTTCGAGTAGATTAAAGAGAAAATGATTGATTGGTAAAAGCAGATAAAAAGTAGACTAATTTTTGGAACAAATTTCAATTATTTAATAAGTAAGCACGTAAGGCATAATACATACGAACTTTAGGTTTAAAAAAGTTAAGGTAACTTTATTGAAATAGAGCATTGGTGCGTAAAGCCAATGATCTCGGGTTCGACTCTCGCCGAGGGTGTGTCAGCAATAACAATTTTTGCTCATTAATTTGATGTAATTTGTAGTGGATAAAAATTGAAAGAAAATTTTACATTAAAATTAAATTTTAACCACTAGGTATCAAATGTTTCTAAAAATATTTCATATAAAAATTAGGTAGTTAATCGTGGTAGCATGTAAAGAAGGGAGGGGGCAGTTAAAACGAATATAATAGAATATTCTAGTAAAGAAGGGCGGTATTTCAATTTTTTTTAACATTATATGGTAAGCCGAACATTTTACAAAATGAAGTACATAATTCCCGTGAAGTAAAATTACATCATAGTAATTCCTAGTTGGTATCAGTGACTTCTGATAACGTAATTCTATTGATTAGTATCGCAGAGAAGGATTTAGACCGTAAAATTGAATCTGTCTTCCGCTGGGCATTTAGGATCAAATAGGTTTAGCAAGGATCGAACGTAATTAATCGTTTTAAATTAATTTCGAAGCTAGTTCAAGTATACCTACTAATCTAGGTATTTACCGTACAAGCTACAAATACTTATAGAACTTTATAGAACAAAAAGTCCATAGAGGTTAAAACCGTCAGACAGGGATCTCGATTTTACAGTTTCAACATACAGTTTTTGGAAGCCCATAAAATGTAGCAATTTTTGTTTCTTTAAAATATAGTTTCCTTAATCAGGAAGAAGAACAATATAAAAAAAAGGATGAAATATTAATGATAACAGAATAAATGTTGAGATATAAATATTTTGTTGGTTTTGTTGCAGATACGTTGGATATGAAATTCGAGGATGAATCAGAAGGTGATGAAGACGATTGTTTGCGATCATCAGATAGAATGTATCGCGGAATTCACATTAACTTTCCAATGAAGAGAAACGACCTGGATTTGTTAATAGAAACATTTAGGAAGAAAAAGGTAACGAAGTCCATTATCACTTTTTTACGTTATTGTAATTATTTAGCAACTTTCATTGGTGTTTGTTCTACGTGATATCTGATTATTATATGAAAATAACATATTCTACAATGCAAAAAGAAAAATTGTACAACAGTAAAAATATAGTTTAGATCAGATTAAATTTTCAATTTAAACGATAACCTGTAACCCTAGAAGTATAGTAGTAATTAAGGAAACTATCACGAACTTTTATGTTTCTCCTTTGTTACAGCACCACAGACTCCATGCAAAGTACGTGGCGGGCATATTAAAAGAAGCGGTAACGCATTTGAAAAGATTACCCAATTTAAACCAAGCATCTACAGCTATTTCGAAGCAAGTTACGATATGCGGGGATCTACATGGAAAATTGGATGATCTTTTGGTCGTTTTCCATAAGGTAGTATTTTTTTTCTACTTTAACTATTATAACTCATTAATTACTCTTTGTGCATTTGTGTGATGTAAATTTTATTATCATTCATTTATTAAATTTAAATTGAAACCAAATTTTGATATCTTCTATTACCCTAATCATACTTGGTAAGCGCCCCTCTTCACGTAACAGGAACGTCACTTCCCCCAATGGACAGTCCCTAGGTATAAAATAAAACTTTTAAATAAGGCTTATTACGCTGCCGACCGGTATGGCCTAGAGATTTAAACCATTGCTTAGCATTCGAGAGGACACCGGTTCGATCCCGGGTGCTGCATCTCCCCATGTTCAAGTTTTTCTATAGTTTCCGTCTTCATTTAGTCCGTCTCATCTTTCTCATTCCCACCACCACCCACCGTTTCCTATGATTCCTGAATGAAGCCTGAAGAGGGTCTTCCGTCCTACCCCCGGCGTATTCCGGACAGATCGCCCGCCTACTAGCCTTAGCAGATAATGAGAATGAAACACCCAAAGGTTTTAATTCTTTTGGGACTTACAATAAAGTAAAATTTGGTATATCTTTTTAAATATGAAAGAAATATGTATATAAGTAAGTATGTACCTATTTTTAGTTGTTAACTGAAGAGTTGTTCAAAAAGTTCTAATAAATCTTCCACAGAAAAACCACCAGGTGGGTGCTTTTGAATATGAATAGAGAAAAATTTAGGCAAAAAATAAGCGGGTGGTCGCTTTTTATTTGCCAACGAAACCCCTCGAAAACAGTACGAAGGAAAACTTTAGCCGTACATCTCGCGAACTATTCGGAGAATTGCTTTTCGTCGTTTATCAAGACAGAACTTCACTAACGACTTTCAAAGAAATAAATTATTCGTTCCCTCTTCACCGTCAGAGCCCACATTAATATAACATTTCGTTCTAATTAATGATGGAAAATTGCACGAAAAAAGGCTAATGGAATCAGAAAGTAAAGCTGATAGAAGTGAGCTTGATTGGTGGTGTGGTTTCAGTTCAGTATTGCTCAGATGGTTAAACTCGTTCAAATGTGGACCGGTGCATACCGTACCATAACCTAACCTAAGCTCTTGTACCAATCCAAATCTTTGCCACTATATCTTAACCTAAACCCTACAAATATAGCCACCACCACCATGTTCTAGCTAAATTTATTTTGCCATAAATTAAACACATCATTATCAATTTAACATTTTAATCAACATGTAAATCAATTTAATTTCTTTTCGTGTCGAAGCCTTGAACGAGCATTGACATTTCAACACGCCCAACACATCCAAGTCTACGATTTTTAATTAAAAGTTCAGATTAAACGTCAACATCCTCGACTACGAAGGTAGGCCTAAGGCGCATTAATTGGTTCCTTCCATTTATTAGACGTTCTAAAAGTCAGCCAATTCCAGCGAGTCGTATTATCAGAAGAGACAGCTGCACTAATTTCTATTACAAATTATCTTCGATATCCTGACCGTTAAAATCAAAGTGATGAGTTTTTTTCGAGGATGGTGATCTAAAATTATAAACCAATGCTTTTTGTATATTAATACTAAAATAATATAAGAACAAAGGCTTTCACGGCCGGAATCTATAGTAGAATGAAGATTCGGGCTATAGGGCGGTGGTTTAAGTGAACTATTCTGTCCATAGTGTCCACAGTGTCCACAGTGGACAGAATAGTTCATTCTTCATTCTAATTCTAAAATAAATAGTAATTATATCGTAGCAGTAATCAAAATACAATTTATAATAAACCAAGTAGAACTATATTTTATATTTTTTTATTAATTTTAGTCTGATGATGGTTAAATTAACCGAAACGTTACGCAAAAAGTATTAGTTTATAATTTTTGACAGCCACATTAGTTCTATTATAAACATACCTAGTACACTATTATATGTATCTAAATGGGTATTACACTTCTAAAATCGACAATTTCTTCTGATAATAATGAAAAATAAAGAGACAGGAACGGAAAATAGACGAAATCAATAAATCATATTTCATAGTAAACGCACCCTATTGCAAAATTAATAATATGCAATTTTCTAAGTTGTAGTACATAACTGACTTTACTGATGTTTTGGAACCCTTAAGAAGTCTTATATAATATACTTCGTTTACTTTCTAGCGATATGACCCAGTTTGACCGGCGCAAAGTAGAAATTAACAGCACTAGGCCAGAAAAGGAAGGAGACAACTCTCGGCCAAACTCTTAACCGGTGAGGAGCGTATAATCCGTACAGTACTGCACGGAAAAATTGACCATTTTCTCCACTACAATTGCATTGGTCATACACACTGTTATTGGTACCATTTAGTACTAAAATATCAACGATAGCTTTATTTATATTTGAAGACATATTAAAGACTTTAACGCTTGTTTTCGACTCGCATTACTATTCATGATTCATGATGAACAAATCTTTTGGCAGATACTGTATGAAAAAGTATGTTTAATGAACAAGAGTCGAGAGTATAATGAGCTTTTTTCTCCCTACCTACGATTTTGCCAGCGCGCATACAAGAAAGAGCACATCGCTAGAGAAAGTAAATGAAGTATAATAGCAATACGAAGATGTTTGCGACAGCAAAATATCTTACCCCTAACTTGACTTGATTTTTATTAAAGTTTAAAAAGGTGAAAAAATGGATATTGAATTGGATATCAAAGCTAACACGGTTATTCTTCTCGCTTTAAAGGTTTTATATCCATTGTGGTTTAAATTTGATATATAATACGATTTATCAAAAATTGTGACATTAAGAAAAGATAATAACAGAAAAGATGCTGCATAAAATCGTGAATTTTTATAAAACAATTAAGTAAGTTGTAGTTTGTACAATTTTATTTCGGTCCATAGTCTTCGGAGATATAAAGGGATAAAAGCATTAGCAAATAAACGTATTTAGGATTTTCATTGATTATTTGTGAACTTCGTAGTTCATTGTTGTCATTGTTGGTACAGGGGGCGTCTTTTTTCGAAAGAAGAATCTCATTTTGTTTGATCGAGGGGTGTTTTAATCTAACAAATTTACATTTTATTTGTAGTCGAATTTTCGGCAATTCAGTATAAAAAATCGTTAATATAAAACGTTCCGTTTGCCCTAAAGGTGTTTACCAAGGCTGGAAACCTTTTCTTTTGATCCTCTGGCACTTTTTCTTTGATACTGTTTTGTTTAAGCAGCAGAGACTAGGGGGTGTAAGTTTCCCTTGCTACATGGAAAGCATGCAAATTGCGTACATCTTATTACCACTTCTCGATGCTGCAATTTTCTTGTTTCTTCTACCACTTAACATAATCGGCTCTTTTTTTTTGGGAACGACCAAATTAAAAGTTACATTAACGTAAACTGTTAAAAGAGCTAAGACAAATATAAAATAAATTATAGATGAGATACTTTGAATTTCTATAACGTTAATTGAATGTGTTAGTGAATTAATTTTTGAATTTGCTGTCACCTCCTTGTAAATTAGCGATGAAGTTCTGGTATGTAAAACCAGGGGGCCGGGTTCGATTCCCGACGAGGACGTGACACCGCAACAATTTTTCCTAATCAATTTGAGGTTATCTGTAGTGGATAAAATTAATTCACTTTAATGTGTTGAAACAGGCCAAAAATAATATCATTAGAGCTATTTTTACCTGCAATTATTAATTTCTAAAATAAGAAGAATCTTCCGTGAATTTTCCCAAGCAAGCATTTCTCAGTAGAGGGACGTTATTCCTCAAAAAATCCTATAAACAACGTACCTAATATAACTTTCGTCAACTAAATATTTGCTAAATATTTTTAGAGGTATTCAATAGCGTCTTATTTGAATTAGACAACCTCTGAATAAATTCCTGATATGTATGAATAATTCCAGACATTCTCATAGAATTGTGGTATGTCAGAGAAAACAATCTGAAATATTCAATTCTAATTCTACCACCTTACGTCCATCAGAATCTTCGCCAACGCAAACTCCTTCTTAATTTATCCACAGACAGATGAACTAATGTTTGAAAATATTAATGTGTAGATAACACTGAAAGCATCAAGGCTTTATCTTGAATTAATTTGTAGAGATTTCTCTCCCTCGCAATTCGTGAAACGTTTACTAATTGTCCAATTTTGGATATGTATTAGGTATATAGGAATATTTCATCAGTAGATGTAATAATAGTGTTAGTTAGGCTGAACATAGTGCCTAAATGCGCAATTTACCTTCAATTAGAGTCCCTTTATGATTTACCTTAAAGCTATAGTAGGTAAATGTGTTCAAACTTGCATCTCAACTGAATAGTAAATTTTCAGAAGACACAATGTTGCTCTAGTTAGGTACTTCCCGTCAAGTTTTCTGACTGAAACTAATTTAGAAGTCAGTGTTAATCACCGCCTTAACATAGTCTAAGAACTGTGCATGGAAAATGTAAGACTCAAAGTAAACTTCTCGTCCGTTGTTCTTATTAGGTATATAAATTACAAATTACTTCAAAGTAAATCAGAAATTCAACATCAATCAATAGAAAAATTAGAAAATACCACAAATGGCGCGGTAAACGCCATCTGTAGTACGATGCTACATTTTAGGATTACGTATGCTCCAACAAGGTTCATTTAATATATGGATATATACTTGCTGAAACGAATCCCGGCATAGCTAACCTTAACGCGATAATTCGAAACTGCTAGACGCGGATCGCGATATCGATCTTTTTGGATTTCATCGGCGTGACGCCTATCACGTTGAGGTTAGCTATGCCGGGATTCGTTTCAGCAAGTTAGATATCCATATATTAAATGAACCTTGGAGGAGGACGTAATTCTAAAATGTAGCATCGTACTACAGATGGCGTTTACCGCGCCATTTGTGGTATTTTCTAAAACGCGCTGTTAAGACAGCAGGTAAAAGTTGGTCTGTGTTCTGTCGGAGCTGTCTGCGACGCGCTGATGAGATCCGAACAGATCAAAATCGCGATCCGCGTCTGGCAGTTTCAACAGAATAAAGATCACTTCGAATTATTTTATTCAATAAAAAAATTGTTGTGAAAATGAAATTCTAGCGGTTTTCTGTCAATTTTGATCCAATGAGTAATAAGTTTTCTCAGGTATGAAGGGCTAGTTACAGACATATTAAAAACAGAAACAGGAATTAAGAGGAGTGGAGGTAGGTAAATAGTTAAGGATGTGGGTTGTTCTAGTTTTGGGAAGATTAGGTCAGGACAGGAAAGAGCCGAGGTGCGTGTCCAACCGGTCTTAGGACTGACGACCTTATGATGATGATCTTTCTCATTACACAAACTTCAGAATATCAGTTAAAAGCATATTTCTTTAAGAGAGTATATTCTATCTAAAACTTCTAATCTAATCAAATATTTATTGAACTAACTCAAGAACAACTCACCCTGTATATACAAAATATCGAAAGCTTCCTTAACGTAAGATGTTTTTAATTTTTGTTTACGAATTCTGTGGATGAGAACTAATTTTTTTACATACCACCCATTGAGCAAAATTTAATAATTTTTGACTCCCTCCTAACAGTAGGGAGGTGTTTGAGTTTAGAAAAACGTGTGTGAATGACGAAATTCTAAGCTTTCAAATTAATAAATAAGGATATATTACTGCTTCCAAAAATCAGTTAATAAATAAAATTACTGGCACACGAGCTTCTTTTTATCTGCCCCATTTATTTTTATTAGCAGTCATTTGAGAGCATGAAAACAGAACTTTACTTTTACGTTATTTCCTAGCATTTAATCTAATAAAAGCGTCCAACTACAATTAAGTGACTGTGTTAACTGGTGCCTGGCTTCGTTGTTGTTCTTTTAATAATGCGTATCATCTGTTCAATTTTGTTTTTATTATACACAATTCAACAAATTAATATAAGGACTTCTGAGACTGCATATCGTATTTCTCAAGTGGATAAAAACAATTTAAACATACGATGTAGCTAGGGATGTAAAAAAAGGGATGGTAGTTAAATAAAAATATCACATTTCTGTTGTTTCTGAATTCAGAGTTTAAATTTCCAAACTTTACTGTTACCAAAGCAGACAGAGCTGCTAAAATTCTAAGTTGTCCAAAAGGTGTGATATTTGCAGTTTCAATCTAATTCTAAGTGGTTTATGTAAATTACGAATAGTTAGCAAAATTTTCTGTCAAATTCCTCGCGTATTGGTGATTAAAATATCTGCATCGTTCGATCTATAATTTCACAACTTATGACACAAAACTGGTCGATAAAGCGTAACTAAAGCAGTAAGATTCGGGATTGAAATTTCGAAAGCCGCCATTCATGTGGTCCACTAGACTGACTTTTCACAAGTTTCCATAATATAAACAACGAAACCAGATCGCAGAATTAGACGAAGCCTATCGACATCATTCAATCATCGAATATTTATCATTTGCGTGCACATTTACGTTTACTTCTGACCTAGTAAGAGACCTAGCACCTTTAATCATCGACCGTCAAATCCGCCGCTCAAAGATTTTATTTGTCGTGGGTTAGCTTTTATATAAACGACCTAAGTAGTATTGTCAATACTAAAAATCGTGTATGCCATAGTAGGGTTTGTGGTATACAAGGTGTAGCAAAAATAACTGCATCGCTTTGGAGGGTATAAAGTGGATGCAAAAACGATCGCATGGTGAGTTTAAAAATATTTAAAGAAAATCACAATAATTTACAATCCGAAGCCGGGCCTGTGCGTGAATTGGCAACATAAGTGTCTACCAAATAGCGTAGTGCGACAAAAACTGTACAGCTTCTGGATGAAGAATGTAAACATTGCCGATTATCGAACGTCTAAGATAAACATAAACAATTCAGTATTACGCATACTGTTTGGACTAAATAGGTAGCACTACGAGGGCGGTTCAATAAGTACCCGTGTTAGAAATGAAGACACCTTTTTTTTTTAAGTTTTTTTTTTTTAATTTTTCAACATAGTCCCCTTTTAGAAAGATACACTTCTCCCAACGACCCTGCCATTTTTTTACCCCTCCAAAAAATAAGATTTGTCGAACTCTCCAAAATCCCCCCTGTCTCGGCGATGACTTCCTCGTTTGAGCTAAATTTCTTTCTCGCTAGTCATTTCTTCATGGTAGGGAACAAGATGAAGTCGCAGGGAGTCAAATCGAGTGAGTACGGGGTGTGCGGCAGCAAATTCATAACGTAATTCATGCATTTTGGCGGCAACAACTCCTGATGAATGTGCCGGTGCGTTATCGTGTTGAAAACGCACCTTCTTTTTCGTCAAATGCGTCCGTGTCTCCTTCAATTTTTTGTCGAAGCGGTCCAATAACTCACTGTAGTATTGTCCAGTGATCGTTCTTCCTTTTCCTAAAAAATCCGTAAAATGATTTCCTCGGTAACAACGTTTGCCAGGCTTCCTGGTCGCTCCTATCAAAAACGGATCTTTGCCCACGTTTAAATTCGTTGAAGCAATATCTAACTGTGGTCGTAGATGGCGAAATGTCTCCATAAACAGTATCCAACTTTGTTTTCATCTCCTCGCATTTTTTCCCATCCAAAAACAAAAAGCGAGTTACCGAACGATACTGCTCTTTTTCCATCTTAGCGAAAATAACGAAACACGTCTCAGTCGAATGGCTGCCAAATCCAAACTAACCTATCAATCAGTCTGAAATTCGTTTTGGCGTGGTTTGATAGATGGCAGCACACGATGACAACGCCAATTTCCCTCAAGAACGTCCTCTGTCTTCCAACACGGGTACTTATTGAACCGCCCTCGTATATAAATGTACGAAGACAAAAGTTACTTCAACTTTAATAGGTAAATGAATTTGAATTTTATTAAGGCTGATTTCCACGCCATCATTGAGGCATTAGGCTATAAGTAAACATATCAAAAAAGTTAGAAAGGCCGCACGCGATGCGTAATGGGCCGCATGCGGCACGTGAGCCGCGAGTTGCTTATCCCTGCTTTAGAAGATTGTGGAAACTTTTCAATTTGGTGTAAATTTATATTAATGGGTTTCCTTTGTGACATAGCTGTAAGGAAAAACTCATTAAAAATGTATCAAAAAGTAAAACTCGTATCACAGCAAAGGAAACGATGAAATTAAATTATTTCACATAAGAAGTTTCGCGAGTGATTTCTTTATAAATAACTTTTTGAATATGAATTGGAAACAGCAGTTTGACAATATGTACGATAAATATTTTTGTATTCCATCATTTCATCATCATAAGGTCATCAGTCCTAAGACTGGTTGGACACGTACCTCCACTCTTTCCTATCCTGAGCTAATCTTCGCATTTCCCTAAAACTAGAACATCCCACATCCTTAACTTTTTGCGAACAGTAATCTAATCTAGGTCTACCTCTATCCCTCCTAACTCCTGTTTCTGCCTCTAATATGTCTCTGACTAGACCTTCATGCCTGAGAAGGTGTCCTACCAACCTATCTCGCCTATTTCTAACCTTCTCTATCCACGATATCCTCATCATTCGCCTATAACACCACATTTCTTTTCTTTTCCGCCGCTCCCACTGTCCATGTTTCACACCCGTACAACGCCGTGCTCCAAATATACACTTTTAACGACATTTTCGAATTTCTAAATTAACCGTTCGCGAGCATAGAAGTGACTTCTTTTTATTAAAGGCGACACGACCCTGCGCTATTCTCTGCTTTATATCCCTACTACTCCTTCCATCCTCACTTATCTGACTTCCTAGGTATCTAAAATCAGCCACTTCTTCTAATTCTTCGTCTCCTATCTTTATATTCATTTAATGTTACAAATTACAGATTGTAAGAGTTTTAATACATTTCGATACTGGCTACATGCCACCAGTAATATTTCATTTATTAAATAAAGAAGTGAAGCAGAATTAAACCTTTCGATAACGTTCTATTACATGAAGTTGTGGTTTATTTTATTAACTCCGCAAACTTCCGCTAAAGGTATTAACTTGTTTAGATGCATTGGTGTAAAGCGTTTTCTACTTTTTTTCAAACAAAACATCTCGATCGTTGGAAACTACAAATTCAGCGATAAACTTTTAGAAGCAGACAGACGAAAAGTTTCAATCAGTTCATACAATTGGTAGGTACATAATAGGAATTCAAGAAAAAACAAAATATGGAGCAGGTGTTCATTTTTATATACCTATTAATAGGGTGATCATGGAAAAAGGTGAGAGATATAAGTCAAGAAAGATAAAGAACTTAAAAAGCATTATTAGTGTTTTAGAAAATACTACAAATGACGCAGTAAACGCCATCTGTAGCACTACATTTTAGGATTACGTATGCTCCAACAAGGTCCACTTGTGTGGATATCTACTTGCTGAAAACGAATCCCGGCGTAGCCAACCTCAACGTGATAGGCACGTTACCATAATCGAATAAAATAATTCGAAATGGTCTGTATTCTGTCGAAACTGCCAGACGCTGATTGCGATTTCGATCTTTTTGGATCTCATCAGCGCGTCTGGCAGTTTCGACCTTGTTGGGGCATACGTAATCTTAAAATGTAGCATCGTACTACAGATGGCGTTCACCACGCCATTTGTAGTATTTTCTAAAACGCACTGTTAAGACAGCAGGTAAAAGGTTGTCTGTGTTCTGTCGGAGCTGCCTGCGACGCGCTGATAAGATCCAAAAAGATCGAAATCGCAATCCACATCTGGCAGTTTCGACAGAATACAGACCTCTTCGAATTATTTTATTATTAGTGTTTACTATATAATGAATCTAATTATATTAGCGGGTTTATTTTGTTGTTTTCCTGGTTACAAGTTGTTGTTCAGAATGCAAAAAATCTTCTGAAAACCGGTAACAGAAGAAGATCAAGAAGACCGGGAGTGACCAGGATGTGTTTCAATGGCACCTCTATNGTTTACTATATAATGAATCTAATTATATTAGCGGGTTTATTTTGTTGTTTTCCTGGTTACAAGTTGTTGTTCAGAATGCAAAAAATCTTCTGAAAACCGGTAACAGAAGAAGATCAAGAAGACCGGGAGTGACCAGGATGTGTTTCAATGGCACCTCTATAACCTTTATTTTTAAGAGACCCCAAAAAAAGGGTTTAATAATTTTAGATTCGACTGTATTTTGTTTTGTTGTACGTGTAATACGCGATTTTTTTCGGTAATTGTAACTTTTTTTAATTTGATAGGTTATATGTTAAGGGCGGTCCCGTTTAAACTTAAAAAACAAATATAAAAAAAATATATTCCATCTATAAGTATGAAAAATTGGAAGATGATGGAAAAACTACTTGAAGAGGTTCCGTAATGTTATCACTTCACTGTTTCTATGATAGTTCGCTATCTCTTAAGACCTAAATTTGATTAACGCCTTAGATATTTCTAACTATAAGAGCTAATTTTGGCGGTAATGGTGTCGAGGAAAATTTGTCGTTGATAAAATTACATTTACCCGTTGAAGGTAAATGTTAAGTTTAAAGTTACACTGTGGTTTCCCCTATGGGCACTGTAGGCGTGCTTACTTGTAAGCGAGAGCATTTGTATGTAAAAGCGTAGTTTGTCAGAAAACGTCTTTTAGCTTGTCGCCCCAGAACGAGGGTTTAGAAGTTGTGTGCGTAAAGTAGAACGATTTACGAAACATGTAAACCTTTCGTGTTGGTAAACAATCCATTATAAAGAAAATTTATAATTCTAAACTTTTCGCGAAACATTAAGGCAGGTTTTATGATTGTCGTCGTGCAATTTTGTTTTCCACAAAGTTGAATAAATTTCGAAATAATATCTAATATAATATTCCAACGTCGAGGAGATGTGACAATAAAGCTTTTTCGTATGGATTTGTCGGCCATACTAAAAAGCTAGGAACAAACACGTTTTTGGTGGTCAATATTCTGTCTAAACTGCCAGACGCTGATCGCGATTTCTATCTTGTTGGATCACTTCAGCACGTCGCAAACAGCGTCGACAGAACAAGACCTCTGATGAGATCCTACAAAACCGAAATCGCGATCAGCGTCTAGCAGTTTCGACCGACATGAGCTTTTTTGTTTGATTTTGGTAACGTGTCTATCACGTGTGGTAAGCTACAACGTGGATTTAGTTCAGCAAACAAATATCCATCTATAGTTAAGACGATCAAAATTGGTGTAGTCTGCAATAAATTATTTGTGACCCGAGATAAAAATGTTCAGTCTCTCAGAGTCTCTGAAAGCGAGACTCGAGTCTCCGTCTCTCATCGAGTCTCTCTGGTGTCGCTGAGAGAGACTGTCGAGAGACTGTCAAAAATAGTGTTTAGCGTCTCTGAACGAGAGACTCGAGTCGCTGATACAGAGATCATTATTTCGTATACAGTCTCTGAACGAGAGACTCGAATCTCTGAACGAGAGACTCGAATCTCTGAACGAGAGACTCTAATCTCTCAATAAGTGGTGTCTCGATAGAGATGGTTTAAATTTGAACATGTTTCAGAGATTCCAGTCTTTTTACGAGAGACTCGAGTCTCTCAATTTTGCAGTTTTATCCATTCAGTCTCTCTGTGAGAGACTCGAATCTCTGAATTAACGATTTTATCGTTCGAGTCTCTCATACAGAGACTGTGAGAGATCCATAAAAACACCTAGGCAATAACTGAGAGATTGTGAAAGACTGTGAGAGATGCTCTCGGAAACTATGAAAGACTCTGAGAGATTGGAGAGAGAGTGAAAATTTTTGTATAGGGAGAATACGCGTATCTCTTTTCCACTTCGGACTGTAGTCATTTGCTGTGTTTTGAACATGCCCTTGTTAAAATCGAACAAAGAAATTCGATGTGCTCAGGTGTTTCTATCGAAACTGACAAACGCGGATAGTGATTTCGATCGTGTTGGATTTCATCAGCGCGTCACAGTTTCGAGAGGACACAGACCAACTCTACCTGGAGCTTTAATACAGCGCGTTTTATGAAATCCTACAAATGATTTGTTGAGCATATTGAATTCCACTAAATATAGCGTTGTACTACAGATGGCGTTTTCCGCGTCATTTGTAGGATATAGAATAACAATAAGCGGTGTAGCAGCTAAAGGTTTCTTAGGTATGGAAAAGATCAGATCTTTAAACAAACGTCTTCACTTGAAGAAGAAGAAAGTAAATGCGAGAGTTTTATTGCGGACTATAACAATTTTGAACGTCCAAACTATATGTACATGGAGTTTTTGAACATATTGCATTCCACTAAATTTAGCATTGTACTACAGATGGAGTTTATCGCATCGTTTGTAGGATTTCGTAAAAAGCTAGGGTTGTGTGAACACGAATAGAATCGAATAGTTGAATACCTGAAAAATTATTTTAGTTAAATCCACTGTTGAGCAGTTGTTATTTTGTGAATGAGCCTTGCAAAATCAATTTTCTATCACCCTCTTCTGTTCCACATCACAGCCCCCTCCAGCAACGTCTTGTATGTCTCAATAAACTTTTACTCCATTGTAAAAAATGTTGCCTACATAACAGCTTTCTTGAATACGAAGTGAAAGTCAAAATACGTAATCAACTACTCAGCCCTATTAACTAATGAACATAGGTGTATCCTTATTATCCTCTGATTGAGTCCATGCTTATACTTACCCTACACTGTGGAAATTCACCGAGCAGTGTGTTTACTATGAAATTAAGCTTTGTAAATATAGTTAATGCTGATTCGACATGTCAGCATTGCTTCGTTTGCATAAATCATTAACTTGTTCTACAAATATACAAATACGTTTGACATTAGTTTTGTTTGGCGCTTATTGACTTCAGATTCGTTAACGTTAATGTTTGATTGACACAACCTAACGAATTCAAGTACATTAACTAAACACTGACAATGATTGCTGGTATCAAAACATTCACAGTAGTTTGTAGTGTTCAAAGAGGAAATTAAAAACAATATATATTGAAAGATCGTTTTCTAAAATTATGAAAGATAAAGTTACGCTTTAGAGTGGAACCACTTACGAAAATTTCCAGGCATTGCTTAACGTCCACGAGGGGGTGCTTTGTTTCTTAAAGGCCTTCCTAATTGATTCCAAGTAAAATCTGAGACAAATTTCCGTAACTTAACCTAATTAAGCAGACCTTTTCCATGAACTATTAAAGATTAATTATCATTAGACATCTGATATTGTTATTGAAAGGTTAAAGAGGTTTGATTGGGCTCAGATTGCCTTCATCCAATAAAAACCTAGCTGATTTCCGAAAGTGCTGGGAACACTGCAGGATTGAAGGATAATTACACGGCAAAATATAGAGTTCTGTCACAAAGTTTTCGTACAAATAAAATATAGAAATTACATTTAAATTCTTTGCGGATAAATAAGAGTCAGTTGGACGCTATAGCTGGTGTATTTCTTCCATAGGTTAGGACCTCTAGCTCTAGATTTTGCCGTTTTAGATTCATAATGTAATCATTTTTATGTGCCTGTTCCTTTTTGCTTCGTTGTTATTATTATTGTTGGATATATTATTTAGCCATTTCGGAAAGGTTGAACAGTTGAATAAATATTGCCAAAATACGACGTAAGCAATGCCCAAACTTGCAGAGGTAAGAAATTACCTTTTTTATATATGTAAAGTAATGTAAGAGCAGAAACCGAATACTTTTCCTTTCGAATGCCGATGCGAGAAAATCAGGTTATCCACTTTAAAACAACAAAAAAAAAAACAGAAGAAGAGCGAAAACATAGTGATCCCGAAATAAAGGCCTGGATAGACGCAGTAAAAAATTACATTGACAGAGCGAGTTGTGGTTCATTCATGCAAATATACTTTATCACTCCACTGTCCTAAGTAATATTTCTTATTTTCGTATTCACTTCCCGCAGGTATTTTAATGAAATACATTATTCTTTTCCTTCTTAGAAAGAAAGAGATTGGCATGTTCTTCAACATGGATTTTTGTTTCTAAAATAGCTATTTTCGTATTCGCATTAGAACTTGAACAAATGAATAATATTTACTTGAGTATATTTACAATAACTTGAAGCAATTCGTCTTTATTTGCATGATGAAATCGGCATTTGCCTGGTGAAAATTTATAACTTTGTGTATTAATAAAACTTGGTTATATTGGCCAAACAAGATGAATATTAAAAATTAGAATTAACGAACAATTGAAATTAACAATACCTAAACCTACCAAAAGTGATCCAAGGAATAGCAATTTCATTATCAGTAATTTCATAATATGAAAGGTTGTGAAGAGTTTGGATAATTCAATTACGATTGGAGTTCATATGTTCCCACTGCGAAAAAGGCTTGCGGTGTGCATAACTCAGGTGAAGTAGCAGCAGATTTTCAACTTCAAAGAGCAAAGTTTAATTGCGCTACGCCTACGTTCATTCAGATACGGTGGAATTGAAGTTAGTTTAAGAAAAAGCAACCGAAAGTTGAAACCAAGAAAAATTAAACGAACATCAGAATTGAATTATCCGATTACCGAAAGCGCTTCTTTTAATTTGTGGTATTTTTTAATTCTTTGTAAGGGCATAACAATTTGGAAGTTTCTTTATGCGGACCACGCACCAAAAACTTCAATTCGCAAATTAATGTTTGAAGCTTGAAGCTTTCAGCTTTCATTTCACTTTCGTCTTGAATGTACAAACGACTCCACAATGATTTTTGTTTAAAAATAAAACCGAAAAACGAATTGGTTTGTCATGTAATATTTTCTCTGAACTGCAAACTAATAAAATTTACGGGTATTTCTTTTACTTGTGCTATATGGCATTCTATATCATATCAAATTTCGATTCTGATGTCTCCTATAAATAGGTTTTGGTGATAGCAGTGAGTGTCAGTTGAAAGATCGGATAACAAAATATATCCTATCAGGATATTCTTATATAGAGATCGGAATGCCATAAATTATTACAGCTATTGATTTAGTTAATATTAACACTTATGTATATCATGGTATAGGTACATAAGATATTATAAACATTGGTAATGTTGACAATCTTTTTGTGTATTAATGTAGACAAAATTTATTTATTAATGAAAACTGATATTTTATTTTTAATTTTCCCATTACAAATTATCTCAAATTAAAGGAAAATTGTTGCTGTTGACTCACCCTCACCGGGAATCGAACCCGGGACTTTTGGCTTTACGCACCAATGCTCTGATCAGTAAGCTAATATATAAAATTTATTTATATGTTAATCATCGCAGTTCGTTGTATAATAAAATCGTTTCAAATGTAGGTATTGTTTTAAATCGAACTAGCAATTCCATTATTCTTTAGTATTTAAATCTTTGTTTTAATTTAAATGTTTTATAATCAAACTAGCAGCACCACCGATCATCGAGCGAGAACTAGACAAAAGTGTACAGTACCATTTGCAAAATTATTTAAACTACCTCGTTAAAATTTAAAAATATGCTTAATTTAAAAGCGTATTTAGCTAAAAATAATAACAAGTGAATTAACCTAACCTTCTACACACCTATAAAACTTTTGCTTTGTTTTCTATTCTTAATTTATATACATTTTTGTTTTAAGAAATTGCTAAACATTTTCGTGTAGTACTGTACAGTTCTAACAGATCTCTTAAGACCGCCCATAGAGAGCTCTGCTCGTTCAAGCTTGTTCCGACTATTTCTGTCTTGCTCACGCCTAGTGTGTATTCTTTCTATCTTCGCGCAGATTTCTTCAAGGTTACAATTCTAACAAATTGAAATGGACTGTAGATTCATAGATTCTGTCAGCTTTTGACACAGATAAAGTCCAAAACAAAATATCCCTTTCTTAATAATTACTGTGCCACACAAATCCCTTGCTAAACACATTTAAAATTACATCTGAAGTTATTTTATGGAAATATCACCAATATTTTACGTGAATCGTAAATTTCCGTTTCCTTGAAAAAATTGTTTTCATGTAGCGGACATCCTTCCGAATATTTATTAAATTGAAGCTTTATTTTGATGTAAGTAAGGCGGCTGTCAAAGCAAAGACATAAAAGACATTCGTCGGAGTTCGATATTCGCTTTTTAAGAAATAGAAATGGGATAACGGGGTGAAGGATATTCATATCATGCTAAAACTCCCACGTCGCTATTTCAGAATGTCCTTTTTATCAGTCAATCTATTTTACAAATTCGGTTGTCGTTTTATGTCGAAATAAAAAATAATGTCGAATTCGTATCAAGTAAATACCAGTATAAATAGACATTAACAACTTCAGAATATTGTTCTTATGAGACCTGCTATGGTTACCGCTTTTATAATCAAGATGGAGGTTGTGTGACGCTTATTTCTAATAAAAATGACCCAGTTCTAGACGTACACCTTCGTTTGTTCTTCAGCCTTCGATTACTGACCGTTTGCTTATTCCCTGCGTGGTTCAAACATTTGGTAGTCACGAGGAGACAAATCTGAACTGTAGGTAGGATGCTCAAATGCATTCAAATGCTTTTCGCTGCGTCAAGTGTGACGGTGTGGAGGTTGGAATTTTAAGGCAGTCTCTTCTCCTTAACGATAAGAAAAATTTACAGAAGTACGAAGGTAGCTGTAACAGGATGTGTTTAGTGTTTTTTGTTTATTTAGGAAGTAAAACCAGTAGGACTCTTCTCGATCCATAGAATATTTTTCTGTAGACAAGTGGGTCACAACATTTAATTGCATATTTAATACAAAATTTTCATTCACAGCCATAAAATTGTTCCATTGCCGAACGTAGCTGCAATGAAATTTACGTTGTATTTCATATGAGCTAGACGTACACTCCTTAACTAAAATTTCAGAATCTGTATGAGTCTCTACTACTTATACAGCCCGAGAATTTTTCTTATCTACAAGATACCACTGTTGTTCAATTAAAGCTTTCAATTTATTGTCTTTTGTTTCAGAATGGACTTCCATCGCCAGAAAATCCGTACGTGTTCAATGGCGATTTCGTAGATAGAGGTAAGAAGGGTCTGGAAGTGTTATTGCTCTTGCTGGCATGTATGCTAGTGTTTCCCGGTGGAGTTTTTCTCAACCGTGGTAATCACGAGGACCACATTATGAACACAAGGTATTTAACGAAAAATACGAAACGAACCAATCAGGAAATCCCGACTGATTATTGTCTTTCTCTTTAGGTACGGCTTCATAAGGGAAGTGCAAACTAAATATAAGGTAAATGAAAGAAATTGCTATTTACTGTGATGCTCACAGAACATCTAAGTAATGATCTAATGATATTTAGAAAAGTTATGAGACTGATATACAATATCGATTTGTATTTTTTGAAGTGAAACTTCTTTACCCACGGTAGGGTAAGTTCGTTTCATGCGAGTTGCTATGTAACGAAATCATGCAACGCATTTCCCCCGCTTTCTGTCCCTATGGATGCTTAGATCTTTAAAACCACGCAACGGATTTTAATGCGCTTTTTTTAACAGATAGAGTAATTCAAGAGGAAGGTTTGTATGTATAATACATGCATAATATAGTAGAGAAACACTGATAATTTTAGAGGTTTCTAATGTGATGTCGTAAATAAACTCATTTTTTTGCGTTTACATTGCAAACGCTCGCTAAACTCTACGAGATGGATCAAAATAATATATATGCATGTAATTTAAATGAATATTTTCGAAGATATTACAAACTTAAGATGCAGGGACATAGCAATTGCGGCGGTACCGGCCGGTTTGTATTGTCTAATGACAAAAAAGCTGTGATTGTTGTATATAAAGACATTCTATAGTATATTTACTATCAGCATTGCACCCGTGCGAAGCATAGTGTACAAATAATACCATTAAACCAACTCCTTAACCCCTATCCCGGTATTTTTGTGTGTTTGAAGAAGTTTCACTTCAGTAGCGTGTTGTATAATTACACGTCGATTTTTTTTAATGTATTTTCCTTAATATTTTCAAGTTTTTATTATATGTTGTAACCATTTACCTAGGACCCTAGTAGGTGTATGCACTTGAACGATAGAGAATCAGTGAAACGCCATATTTATTTATAATCCTAAGGTGTTTCGGATGTGTTTTACTAACTTTGAGATGCATTATTATGGTCCATTAAATTTTGTATTTCCAAAAATTTCACTGATATCATTTACTTTTATTGAGCCAAGTATCGACTAATGACAATTTTTGTAACGAAAAGACTAATAGCTACAATATTTTGAATAGTGCAAAAGAATCCCTTTTAAATCCACAATTTTGCGGTTCAACAATCAATTTTGATCCAATAGAAGGACCGTGAACCTGTGATGATCTTTAGATATGTATTCAATGCTCCGAGCTACAAAAAGTTATTCGGCTTTTTCGTGGATATTACTATGACATTTAAGGTTGAAGCAAAAATCGTCGATAAAGCTATCTCGTTTCGGAAATTAAAACTTAACAACTACTCTACTTTTTTCGCGGTGGATTCCCGCAGGAATACTTTTCCAATAAAGGAAAGTGTAAGCGAAAAGAGATTGGAAGTTTTCGACGCGAAAGTTAAATTGGCCTTAAGGTTACAACGAACAGAGAGCCTTGCCAGGGATTTAGTGGTTTATCATTTGGCCATTTACTTTCGTTAAGAATACACAGTGTCTTCTATACGAATACCTTTTTTTGTAGGAATGTTAGCGGGAATGACGTAAATATATACTAACGTAAAAAATCATTGCGATAAAATAAACAGAACAAGAAGAATGAAAAGACAATTCCGGCAAAATTCAATATCCCCTGGTGATAATCTCATCATTTCTGGAAGGAATTGTCTGCCAAGCAAATTGATGCAAATGTGCGGAATACATTAAAGAATCAATTTTTCCCGAACAAAATTCCAAATCACAATAATAAATTTACTTAAAAAAGGAAACGTGATTTCGGAAATCGATTTGTTGTTTAAAAGCTGGCATAATAGACACGGAATTTGAATATTATATTTTTAAACATCTGCATGGAGGTGCTATTTACGGAGACCACCCCTGAGGGAAAAATTTCAGTCGTTTGGGCCAAAACATAAATTTTTCATCGATTCGCCAGTTCGCTGGAGACAAATAAATGAAAAAACAGTTAACATTGAAACATGTCTAAACAGAAGCTTTCAAACAGTTCCTTTTGATTATTGAACAAATTATGAACTTATATATCAGGTCAATTGAAAAGTCCCCGGCCTAAAATAGTAAAACACATTTTTTTTGCAAAATTCGTTTTTTTTATTCAACATAATTCCCTTCAAGGGTGATACACTGATTATAGCGATCCTCCAACTTGTCGATACCATTTTTGTAGTACGATTTGTCCTTTGCTTCAAAATAGGCCTCAGTTTCGGCGATCACCTCTTCATTCGACGAAAATTTTTTCCCAACGAGCATTCTTTTGAGATCTGAGAACAGGAAGTAGTCGCTGGGGGCCAGATCTGGAGAATACGGTGGATGCGGAAGCAATTCGAAGCCCAATTGATGAATTTTAGCCATCGTTTTCACTGACTTGTGAGACGGTGCATTGTCTTGGTGAAGCAGGACTTTCTTTTTCTGCAAATGCGGTCGTTTCTCGGCGATTTCGTCCTTCAAACGGTCCAATAACGCTATGTAATAGTCGCTGTTGATGGTCCTTTCTTTTTCATGGTAGTCAATGAAAATTATTCCACGCGCATCCCAAAATACAGACGCCATAACCTTGCCAGCCGACTGTTGGGTTTTTGCACGCTTTGGAGCGGGTTCATCGTGTGCAGTCCACTCCGATGACTGTCGATTGGACTTCGGAGTGAAATGATGGAGCCATGTTTCATCCATTGTCACATATCGACGCAAAAACTCGGGTTTATTACGCGTGATCATCTTCAAACACTACTCTGAATCATCAACTCGTCGTTGTTTTTGGTCAAAAGTGAGCTCGCGCGGCACCCACTTTGCACAGAGCTTTCTCATACCCAAATATTCGTGAATGATGTGATGTATACGTTCCGTTGATATCTGTAGAGTGTCTGCTATTTCATTCAATTTCAATTTACGGTCATTCAAAATCATTTTGTGGATTTTTTTAATGTTTTCGTCCGTAACAGCCTCTTTTGGGCGTCCACTGCGTTCACCGTCTTCGGTGCTCATTTCACCACGTCTAAACATAGCATACCAATCCTTGATGGCTGATTTTCCTGGGGCAGTGTCCGAAAATTCGTTATCAAGCCAAGTTTTTGCAATATTTTATCAACACGCGAAATTCTTTTTTATCCATTTTTTTCACAATAACAAAAGTTGCTTCACTAAAAATGCTATAATTCACAAACTAATGATCCGACAGCCGTCAAATTTATAGACGCGTCTTTTGAAGGATCGGACTAACTGAAAATCATATGGATTTAGTTCTGGTGCCGCCATCTATGTGTCAGGCCGGGGACTTTTCAATTGACCTATTACATATGCAATGTATATGTATGTTAAGAATAACACCATTTTTCATATTTACAACATTATTTAATTATGTAATTCAACAAAAGAAAATGGAAACTTAATATACACTTATCAACATATTGTCTAAGAGGCGTCTAGGTTTGATATGCACTTGGCGTATAAACTGACAATTGTGATACAAATTACGATTATGGTTAAGTGCTTTCTGTCTACTGACGTGAGTAAATATGTATTATTTACAGTGGTTGTTAACCATTCAAACTTTCTCTGGAAATAGACAGTACCGAAATGGTAGCCAATTAATCTCGCATCAAACTTTAGGGCTTATTTATTCACGAAAGAGTAAATTTTCCTGTTCCTTCTCTTTCCTTTGTTTTTCTAATTCAGTTTGTCAATTATAAAAGAATTCGTACCTTTCTTAGGATCTAGAGGCAAAAACAAAGTAGACGCTTTACCTTAGGTAGTGATTTTATATTTTGTTAAAAGATTAGGGAATTTTCAATTTTCAAAACACCCCTAATCTTTTAAATATATTCGTGCAGAACTCATCGTAGATGTACAGGGTTTGTCCGGAAAGTAACAGGACTGAGTCGATTTAAAAAAATTTATTGAGAACGCTGCATTTTCGGCTTGCACCGCTCATAGAAACACGTCGCGCGAAAAAGCCTGTTATGACTCTCCAGGTGCTCGTACGTTAGCTAAGAATGCCCTCTACCGAATCCAGTCGGTGCGCGCACGCTCCGAAGTACAGTCGCGGCGGAAGGAAATCAGTCCTATTACTTTCCGGACAAACCCTGTGTATAAGGGCTGGCGCGCACGAGAGGTTTTTCCACCGTGCGATTATTTAGCCGATCCGAAGAATTGCCCAATGGTAAAAGTGAAATGAACGCACTAGAGGTGAAATAGAGTGCGTAACATGAGTGCCTTATTAAACTGTTTTCAGAAATATCTTAAGAAGAAAATTTCAAGTTTCTTGTTTATGTCAAGCTTCCATTTAATTTTTCGGTCGTTCTTGACCGAAGACGAATAAAATAAAATTTATCCTGTACCAGAAAAATCGCTCGACATATTAAACTGACAAAAAAATAAACATGTGTTCAAAAAGAATCAATTGCAGTTTGTATTCTCCAGTTTTGTTTGTATTTTGACTATACTGCTTCGCAATAAACTACGGTCGTCCTGTCCGCGCGGCCAATCTGCGTCCTGTTTGACCGAACCTTAAGCTGAAGACGTGGTAGTCTATTAACTTTAAACATACGATTATAAAATCCATTGTGTAGATGTCTACAAGCAACTCAAAGAATTCAATAAGGATTCAGGGGGAAATACCTCCCCGCTAAAAACTAAAATAAAATAAATTCCAACCGAATAGCTTCTAAACACAAATCTGTCGTAATATTGTAAATAATGACAATATACTGCTGAAAACTTTACTTCCGATTTATAAAAACTACTAATGGTGTACAGAAATGATCCAATATGCTCAAAACACGATTGATATCTGGCGGTTTTGGTGCATTGCTGGTCAAAAGTTTAACGTTTTTTATTTGAGGGAAGCGCCTGCTTGAACTCAATTGAAATCAGTCAAAGAAATAAATTTTCTTTGTTTCAACGTCACGTTTCTCAACGATATCGTGAAAGGTAGCGAATTTAATGTTGAATAATTAGGAGAATTGTTTAAACGATGGCCGGAATTTCTAACATTTTCTCCCACACAACTGTCACTTCTCGTTATCGTTTTCCGTTGCCAGTACATCGTTAAACTTTCTGGCAGTGCTTTCGTTCTACAGCAGCTCGAAAATTACGAAGATTATCCTCCTTCGTTAAAAATGTATAACAAGTATTTTGGTCAAATTTTAGTATTTACACAAGAACAGCAACAGACGCTACCTATACTATTGCTGAAAAAAATAGCTACATCTTATATTAGGGAAAATCAATAACTTGCACCCTAACAGTAAAACAAAACAGCAAAGAACGGATAAAACAAAGTATAAGCATAATTGGTCAATAAATAAATAAAAGCAAATGATTTTTCATGACAAAATCAAACGTAAACTGTACAATACTTTCATCACTAATTCTACGAAACTTTTATAATTTTTGAATGGGTTGGTCCCTCAACTAATTTCTTGACATATGTTGATGAAGTAGTAGAAAGAGTATAAGGTTACAACCCTTGAGATATGAAGGACCATCTAGAGACATGTTCCAACAAAAATAGCGATGCATAGTTAGGTTGTTCCAGTTTTCGAGAAATGTAAAGATTACCCCCAAAATAGTGGAGATGCGAACTGAGGGTTTTATTGTCCCAGACGGTTACTATTTTAAAGAATAATTTTATAACTAGGTGCGACATTATTGTCTTCTATAGGGTTGTTCGGAAAGTCATTTCGTTTTTTCCCGACAGAGGATTTAATTGTATTCTTTTGCACCCAACTTCACATTTAAGCCGTATAATTTTTATATGCTTTGAGAGCTCATATAGCAAGGCTTGTGTGTGAAAAATTCCAATTAATTCTACGCAGTAGTTTTTGGTTGGTGCCCTTTTAAATATGGAGAGCGATAAGCAGCATTTTCGACATATCTTACTGTTTTACTACAGAAAGGGTAAAAATGCTGTTCAAGCCAGAAAGAAATTGACTGATGTGTATGGAGAAGGTGTGTTGACAGTACGCCAGTGCCAGAACTGGTTCGCTAAATTTCGATCCGGCAATTTTGATGTCGAAGATGCACCACGTTCGGGAAGGCCGGTTGAAGCTGATAAAGACGCGATAAAGGCATTAGTTGATGTGAACCGGCGAATAACAACACGTGAGATCGGATTGAGGTTAAATTTATCAAATTCAACAGTTTATGACCACTTGAAAGGCCTGGGATTATCCTCGAAGCTCGATGTATGGGTTCCCCATGTTCTCACAGAGAGAAATCTGTGTCGCCGCATTGACGTCTGCGATTCGCTTCTCAAACGTCACGAAAATGATCCGTTTTTGAAGCGCATCATCACTGGGGACGAAAAATGGGTTGTATACAACAACGTCAAACGCAAGAGGTCATGGAGCAAAAAAGATGAACCGGCTCAAACCATTTCCAAAGCCGATATTCACCAAAAAAAGGTGATGCTGTCTGTTTGGTGGGATTTTAAAGGAATCGTTTTTTTTGAGCTTTTACCGGATAACACAACGATTAATTCGGAAGTCTACTGTCATCAGCTGGACAAACTGAATGATGCACTTCAACAGAAAAGGTCAGAACTAATCAACAGGAAAGGTGTAGTGTTTCACCAAGACAACGCGAGACCTCACACAAGTTTGGTCACTCGCCAAAAGCTTTTACAGCTTGAATGGGATACAATGCTACACCCACCATATTCTCCAGACCTGGCACCATCGGATTATTATTTGTTCCGGTCACTCCAAAATTTTTTAGACGGTAAAACCTTCACCTCAAATGAGGAGGTCAAAAACCTCCTCGATCAGTTTTTTGCCAGCAAAGACCAAAAATTTTATGAGCGTGGAATTATGCTACTACCAGAAAGATGACAAAAGGTGTTGGACCAGAACGGTCAATATATAATTTAATAAAGTATTTGTTTATTATACGAAAACTGTCTTTCATTTCCACAAAAAAAACGAAATGACTTTCCGAACAACCCTATACATTGAGGAAGATAAATCTTCAAATTTAGATGATTCCAATTTCCATTTATCCAATCATTCTAAACCTGCCGGTCAACTTTTTGTTCCACTTGATATTTCTCAAGAATGAACTTCAGTATTAATGAATATAATTTGTTTCTCTCAAGATAATTTTTTCTCTCATCTTTTGTAGAGAAATTCGGAGAAGCTGCTGAAGCTAATCGAAACAGTGTATCGATGGCTGCCACTAGGAACAATAGTAAATAACAAAGTCCTTATAGTACATGGAGGAATATCGGATAACACTGATTTGGATCTCATAAGAAGTTTAGACAGAGGAAAGGTAATTGAATATTTCAGAATCATATTATATGTATAATACGGAGTACATAACGACGCTAACAACGCCGGGATGCACCGCTTCGCTACATTCGTATTTAATTCGCAGAGTAAGTTTTCATGTTAAATACATTGCGCTCTGGTATGTCAGCCTGCTTGACATTGATGGTTGAGCTGTGTTAACAATTGAATTTCATATTTTGTATATAACATATAGGCATTTACACACGACTTTAAACAATTGAGCGAGAACGTCTAGGTAAATATTTTACAGAATACAAATAGAAATAGCCTTTAATAATAGGACGAGGTCAACTAATGATAATTGAACTTTGCAAAAGTGTTTTTATTTTTCCCTCAAAATTTGTCGAAAATATGACATTTCCTATAAAAAAAAATTCGAAGTGGTCTGTATTCTGTCGAAACTGCCAGACGCGGATCGCGATTTCGATCTGTTTGGATCTCATCAGCACATCGCAGGCTGAAGCACACGTAATCCTAAAATGCAGCATTGTACAACAGATGGCGTTTACAGCGCCATTTGTGGTATTTTCTGAAACGCGCTGTTAAGACAGCAGGTAAAAGTTGGTCTGTGTTCTGTCGGACCTGCCTGCGACGCGCTGATGAGATCCAAACAGATCTAAATCGCGATCCGCGTCTGGCAGTTTCGACAGAATACAGACCACTTCGAATTTTTTTATTCGATTATGGTAACGTGCCTACCACGTTGAGGTGAGCTACGCCGGGATTCGTTTCAGCAAGTGGATATCCATATTTTTAAATGGACCTTGTTGGAGCATACGTAATCCTAAAATGTAGCATTGTACTACAGATGGCGTTTACAGCGCCATTTGTCGTATTTTCTATGACATTTCCTATTTATCCGAATATTGTTTTGTAGCTTCAAGTTTCTCATTTCAGATATTTCGTTTAATATTTGGAAAACCAAAACTAATCAGAAACAAAAAGATCGTAGGATTCGTTCTTAATTACATTTCGTTGCCTTTAATTATGTAAAAGTGGGAAAAGTTGTCTAGTTTTGTAAATAAAAGTCGTTCCTTTATTTTTAGTATGTTTCGCTACTTCGTCCTCCAATCGTCGAGCTTGGTTCGGGACAGGCGTCTGAATTAATCGACAAAGTGGAATGGAAACAAGTAAGTAGTAGCATTATTCCCGTTGATTTGGTCACGTAATCAATTCTTAACAAAAACATGATCGTATTAGAAATCAAGTTTCGACAACGTCGTTGGACGCCACAAGCAAAACCAAATTTTAATTAACCTTCGGTTAATCACTGAGCAGAAACTTGGATTGTAATCACATCATATCGGTCAATATGGCAAAACCACCAATCAAACTGTTTATTTAATATCCAAACAGAGCAATGTGTCGTCATCTAGGGGCTATTTGCTACAACTAAGTTATTTCGGATGGAATATCGAAATCGCGATCCGATAAAATTTCTGTCCAAGAACACAAACGTTCTTACAAACTGTTTACATTTGTATACTTAAATGACGACCTAACTCGCTAATTTCGCTAAAATCTTCCCGTATAAGTTAGGGAAACCTCTTTATAATCTTCCCATACATATGTCAATGCGTCATGCTCTTCAATATCAAGATTACCAGATAGGTACAGGTAGCATTGATTGAATACCGAGCGGCATGGCCTAGAGGTCTAGACCATTGCTTAGCATTCGGTTCGATTCTGGGTCCGTCTGCCTCGGTCCAAGTTTTTCTGTGGTTTCCTTGGATCACTTAGGCAAATGCTGACGCAGTAATATTCCACATATAATCTTTCATTCCATTCTCTTCTGTCTTCATTTCGTCCGTCTCATCTTTCTCACCCGAACCACCACCCACCCATTCCCACGATTCCTGAAAGCAGGCTGAAGAGGGCCTTCCGCCCTACCTTCCGGCATAGTCCGGAGGGACTGCCCGCCCACCAGCATTACTGGCTGGTAGGAATGAAACACCCAAAAGTTTTTTTTTTTTTTATTGATTGAATAGCACGCTTTCTCTTTTCTTACTTACCCTTATTGGAAAATATGGTTTCTTTTGTCTCAGAAGGTTACTATGAAAAATTAGAAATTTCTAAATTTTTCTAACTGCTCTTAAATTTCGAATTTAATAATACCCAAAGCGCCAGCTTCCAACTCGCAACATGACCTCATTTATTTGAGAATATTTTCGTTGAATTCTTAGGTGGTTACAGCGCTGTCGTTCTTTTGCAGGTTTTTGACATTCTGTGGAGCGATCCTCAACCGAATGACGGATGCATTCCAAATGGACTTAGAGGAGCGGGCACCTACTTTGGCCCTGACGTTACTAAATCCTTCCTTAAACGGAACAAAATGATTTATCTCATACGATCTCATGAATGCAAACCAGATGGTTATGAAATTAGTCATAATAATAAGGTAAGAACGGATAATCTTAACTAAGCAAATTTAACATAGGTAATATTGTTAATCATAAATACAGTGATTTGAAGAAGCATCGGATTAACCTTATGAAGAGTTGTGTGATATTGAAATGTTGTTGTCTCTCCCCACAAATATTTGACAAATCAAGTTACACCTAAGAGTTGTAGGTTCCATCAGCTAGATAGGGTGAACGTATGAACGTAAGCCATAACTACAATGTCGCGTTTATAATAAAATACCTTTCTCATTAATTTATTTAATCGATGATTCTTTGGTTAACACCACTGTTATTAACTAATCACCTGTTCGCTACTATATCACACCCTTTATCGCTTGGTTTTTCCCTTTCTATCGTTTTGAATTCGAACTATAACTGACTGACTTTTGCAACTTCATTGCAAATGGATTCTGGTCTTCTGTCTCTAAATTACTGACCATTTGAAACTTCTTCGGTGCTTATTTAGTTATAACTAATTGGAATGTTAACCAATTAGTCTGTACACAATCATTTAATAAAGTTACGATATGTTCATGGCAATTTATGAATCAACAGACCATTGAATATCAATTACCTATGTAATAGAAAATACCACAAATGGCGCTGTAAACGCCATCTGTAGTACGATGCTACATTTTAGGATTACGTATGCTCCAGCAAGGTCCACTTCGAATTGTTTTATTCGATTAAGGTAACGTGCCTATCATGTTGCGGTTAGCTACGCCGAGATTTGTTACAACAAGTAGATATCCATATATTTAAATGGATCTTGTTGGAGCATACGTAATCCTAAAATGAAGCATCGTACTACAGATGGCGTTTACGGCGCTATTTGTGGTATTTTCTAATACGCGCTGTTAAGAGAGCAGGTAAAAGTTGGTCTGTGTTCTGTCGGGGCTGCCTGCGACCCGCTGATGAGATCCAAAAAGATCAAAATCAGAATACAGACCACTTCGAATTGTTTTATTCGATTAAGGTAACGTGCCTATCATGTTGAGGTTAGCTACGCCGAGATTTGTTACAACAAGTAGATATCCATATATTTAAATGGATCTTGTTGGAGCATACGTAATCCTAAAATGTAGCATCGTGCTACAGATGGCGTTTACCGCGCTATTTGTGGTATTTTCTAATACGCGCTGTTAAGAGAGCAGGTAAAAGTTGGTCTGTGTTCTGTCGGGGCTGCCTGCGACCCGCTGATGAGATCCAAAAAGATCAAAATCAGAATACAGACCACTTCGAATTGTTTTATTCGCCTATGTAATAATTCCTTTAAAGAGATGATCATTTGAGATAGATCCAGTAAGTTTATTTTCATAACGACTATGTATCGTCGTTTGGAGACGTAGTTACAAAATTACTTTTTGAAATTTCCTTTTGTCGTAACCTCGTTCGAGTCGAATTTGTATCCTTTTTACTGCCAGATTTGTGATCGGAAATGAATCCCATATTTGCCACAATGCCCCAGCTTTATTGTCTGCCCCTAATACTAGGAAATTAAGGATTTGAATGGAAATGGAAAATTCGATTTAACCGAAACATGACGCCAGTGTTGTTACATACGGATATCGGGATTAGATAAACGAGCATACATTACCTAAAAATGTAACATTAAAACTGCATTAAAAATATTGGAAACTGTACGTTCTGATAATCGATTTCGACGATATTTAAAATTACTAATATAATATTTAATAACATTACCTCTACTTCATGCTACCTTGAGCTAATCTTTGCACTTCCTGAAAACTGTTTCTATCTATAAAATCAGACAAAATGTAAAGGTGCATAAAGTAAGACATCAGATGCTTGGGAATTTTACTTAAAATCGATAATGGAAACCTATCCAAGTTTATTTGTAACGTACATCAATGCAGACATGTCTTCAACATTAGCTAGAGATAAACGTATTTGTAAGTAAATGTATAGATTAAAAGTTTTTATAGTACATCGACATAAAGTTACTGACGCTAAATGGCAAATGTTTTTTTTTGAAACCCTCATTATTAAAATGGTTATAAATACATTAAGAAAGTTCTTTTACTTTTAGTAGCGGTAAGACTACTGGTACGTAAAGCGAGGAGCCCGGGTTCGATTCCCGGCGAGAGCATGGCAGCAGCAACACATTTTTCCTCATTAATTTAAAGTAATCGGTGGTGAGAAGGAATCAGGTTGATTTATCATTAATCATCATCATCGTAAGATCGTCAGTCCTAAGTCTATTTGGACACGCACCTCCACTCTTTCCTATCCTGAGTTAATCTTCGCATTTCCCCAAAACCCACTTCTTTAACTGTTTGCGAACAGTAATCTAATCTAGGTCTACTTTTACTCCTCTTAACTCCTGTTTCTGCTTCTAATATGTCTCTAAGTACCCTTAATGCCTAGGAAGATGTCCTACCAATCAACTGAACATAAAAGTAATTTTATTTTTTGTGAAGGGACCCGATTTTGTTCAATTTTTTATTTTATATTTCTAAACAATTTTACGTCCTGGCTTATTTGACTCGCTAATTTTTGATCAATTATATATTCTTTAAAACATGAGTATATACATAATCAATATTATTTAACACAAAAATAATAACAATGCAGATTATAACAAAACTGTTTCTTATAAAGAACTGGATGAAATTTAATAGCTGGTGCAGTTAATTTTACGACTACTGTTTTTTATTTGACCCAAAAGAATGTGCTTCAATCTCAGTTTTAAGCGCTGTATTTATACTAAGAACAACAAAGTATGCATTTTATCAACTCAGGCTTTTAATAGCCCATTTTGCGAATGTTCATTAGCTTTTAATGCAGCATTTTTCTGAAGTTAGTTTTAGTGTCTGATTTTCTATTAAAGTATAACAGTTAAAGGTCAAAAGGTTCAATGCACAAACTATTTCACGGGACGAGACAAAATAAAAATGAAAAGTATGGAAACTTTGTAATAGGTATCACCGCTGGCTGCCTGACACTTGACTTTTATAATACATTCTTTCACAGTAGACAGTCTCTACTACATTTATTTTTAGCGATTTTCTAAATTATGGCAGTAATTACCTGAGCGTTTAGTTAACACTGGTTTAGATAATAAAATTTAAACGCAACTGAAGATTTGCATTTAAGATCAGTTATAACGACAAGCTTGTCGATTTAACTGACGATAAAAAACGCGGTAATAACGACAACATACATTTCTATTGCTGCATATCGACTTTTGGTTGGCTACACATGCTAATAACATTCATGACCGTGTATGATCGCTGCAAATGAAGTATGCCAAATACCAGACGTTTTTGCGCTACTCCGACATACTTTTTGTACGTACGTGTGTGTACGCGTTTAATGGTGTTGTAATTCTTCCTATCAGGTGCCAATCTTCGAATTTCTTGTGTGTCCCACCAATCCATTTTTATTGATTTCAATAACATCTTCTTTTCTTCTACTGTTTCTAATACTTTTTCATTTCCACCTATTTCTATCCCGGTACCTTAAACATTTTTCCTTTCCGCGGCGTCTACTATCCATGTTCCATACCCAACGAAAAGTATTCCTCACCAGAAAGTTTGCAATTCCTTCCGGTTCCCAGTTATCAATTTCCAGCCCGTTTGACATAAAGTTTACGATGTTAATTCTTTGTTTGACTGATAAACAGTCAGACTGGCCCTATGACTGAAGCAGACTAATCTCTTAAGAGTCCGATTTTAGTCCTTTTTGATGTATCTAGGGTATCCTAATGGCTATTCATTTGCAACATTCCTCATAAACGTGTATCTGGGTCAGTTACGTCGTTTGACGTAATGTTTGCCTCGTCAGTATACACATAACAGCCGAGATTTACTTTTATTTAAACTGTCGTACACAATTTTCCGCACTGTGACGTACCTACTTCAGATATTCATCGCAGCGGGAGGTAATTAATCTTCTTGGGGAAAAGGGCGCCAGCGGCCATCACACCTCCGGTTCACTAATAGGAGTTGAAGCCAACGTGGATACTTGCCTGGCAAACACATGTTTGTTTTGAGTGTCTGGGATATGCCTTGTAAACGCGGGGTTGTTTGATTTGCGCTGTTAATTAACGTTGGACGGAACAATGACAACAGCGGTGCCGGATGTTAAATTGGAATTAATGATCTTTAACACCAGGTCCAGGACCCATGTCGGATTCGGTCTGATTTATTCTCTTGTTCAATCTTTTCTTATTTTCCATTAGAGTATTTACAGGCACGTGGAGGAGGGAACTAATATGAATTATGAACATCTCGGTAATGGGGTGGAAAAGTTATTTTCTTGTGGAGCATTTTCGAAGGAGTTAACTAAGTTTGATTTTTGAGGAAAATGGTGGCATATACGTATTAATTTTCTTTCAGTTCGGTTTTTTCCTCAAAATGGATTTAACATTATGAAACTACAAGGTTGTTAGTTGAACCCATCCAAATTTGAACGGATACGTACCGTTGTTGCCTTCACATACTTTACATAAGCTTCCTTGTCATACCATAACCTAATTTCATCTAACTACACCTCGTTGACGAGTTAGTCAGATCAGCCATTATCAAGCCTATGTGCAAGCATTAGTAATTTTTGTACTGTAGACATATGAAATGATGGCGTCCTCTGGGGATGTCATCAATAAGTGCAATAGGGATAGAAGCAATATTTCACGAGTCGGAGCGTGGAATGTTAGGACAATGAGGCATGTAGAGAAATTAGAAAATTTAAAAGTAGAGATGGATAGATTAGAATTAGAAGATTAGAAGCAACGGTTAGCAGCTTTCGAAATGTGGTGTTATAGGCGAAAGGTTAGAAATGAAGAGGTATTAGAAAGAATAGGAGAACAGAGGACTCTGTGGAAGTCAATAAGAAATAGGCGAGTTAGGAGGGGTAGAGGTAGACCTAGATTAGATTAGTGTTCGCAAATAGTTAAGGATGTGGGTTGTTCTAGTTTAAGGGAAATGCGAAGATTAGCTCAGGATAGGAAAGAGTGGAGGTACGGGTCTAACCAGTTTTAGGACTGACTACCTTATGATGATGAGATATACTGAAAGGTTAGAAGCGTTCGAAATGTGATATTACAGGCGCATGATGAGATACCGTGGATAGAAAAGATTAGAAGTGAAAAGGTATTAGAAAGAATAAGAGAACGCTATGAAAGTCAATAAGAAATAGGTGAGATAGGTTGCTAGGACACCTTTTTAGGCATGAAGGTGTAGTCAGAGTAATAGACGCAGAAATGATGGGATTTAGGAGGGATAGAGGTAGATCTAGATTAGATTAATGTTCGCAAATAATTAAGGATGTGGGTTATTCTAGTTTTAGGGAAATACGAAGATTAGCTCAGGATAGGAAGAAGTGGAGGTGCGTGTTCAACTAGCTTTAGGACTGACGACCTTATGATGACGATGAGATAGATAGATTCATTAATGGGCTTGTTTTATTGATATTAGATACCCGAACCATTATCAGAAAATCTAATTATTGCTTGATTAGTAACATTAACCTAATTCCTTATTAGTATTTTAGTTCCCTAAACTTCTGAACATCTTCTACAGTTTTTATCTACAGCACGATGTTATTAAATCCAGTTTTTACTGGTTATTTTAAACTAGAACTTGAACTTTTAGTATTGTGACGTTCAAAATGGATGGCAGGTAGGTACTTGGACGTAAGGATCGTTGTAGAATCGAACACCATTTTCTCAAGGAGCTAAACAAGCCCTCTCGAGTGAGATAACAAGATTGTCGGGGTGTGTTCTCAAATGTCGAGCTGTGCTCCAGACGATAACGACAATTTATTTTCGCTAAATCCGCCGGCTTTGGATTTCCACTGCAGCCATTGAACGACTACTACACATTCAAAATCCACAAGGCGCTCTAAAAATTGTTGAAGAAGATCGGGAATAACATCAGAACTATTGTACCAACCTATTTATCTAAATTGCCATTTGTTACCTATATAAAACGGTATACCATACCACATATCCTTGCACTAGTGGGTAAAATTAATTAAAAAAAAATTAATTCACTAATACGTTCTTGAAACATTTTCATACAATATTCTGGTAGACATTGATATTTTATAAACTGCATAAATTTCAATATTTTTCCTTTACAAATGGGTTTCGCATTGGAAAACTGTCGCTCCTTAAATTTGTACGTATACGCAAATAAATTTTCTTGTCATCCGCTTCCGTTTTCTTAATTGCACTTCTAGTTCCCTACGATCGTCGTCGTAAAGAGCGTCCACGTATCATAAATTTATTCAAGAGGCGAAATGGTAATCACTTTAATACCGTGACCAGATAGGTAACTGTAACCTAAGTTAAGAACATCCGTAGCGCTTACATAGGTATAGTATGCAGTATGCACATAATACATTTATATTCTTTGCGACAATCTGCATTTAAATTGTTTTGCACTGGCGGCAATTTAAAGTTCGCGCTTAGTTTTCAATTATGTTCGGGGCATACTTGGAATCCCTGATAGATAAATTCTCCGTTTGAATCGCAATTAAACTATGCAATTGTACTACGGTACTGAAAGCGATTGACTACTTTGGGTTTAAATACGTTTAGAATAATAAAACAAAACGGAAAGAACTTTTAAATGTTTGAAAGGTTTTCCTAAGGTAAATCTCGGTATTGTACCAAACCCTTGTCAGATAATAACAATTTTAATGGTAGTATTCCATCATAAATGTAAAACAAAAATAATGGTATACAAGGGAAGCAAAAGTAGGGAAAGAGCGAATATAAAGATAGGAGACGAAAAATTAGAAGTGGCTGATTTGAGGTATCTAGGATGTCAGGGAAGTCAGGACGGAAGGAGTAGTAGGGATATAAAGCAGAGGGTAGCGCAGGGTCATGTCGCCTTCAATAAAAAGAGACTGCTTCTATGCTCGTGGAGGGTTAATTTTAGCAGTTCAGAAAAGGTTGTTAAAGCGGCGCTGTACGGGTGCGAAACATGGACAGTAGACGCTGCAGAAAAGAAAAGATTAGAA
The DNA here is from genome assembly GCF_000699045.2 of Agrilus planipennis. NCBI lineage: Eukaryota > Metazoa > Arthropoda > Insecta > Coleoptera > Buprestidae > Agrilus > Agrilus planipennis. The sequence goes on from NW_020442466.1 coordinate 102,488, forward strand.
GCGTTCGAAATCTGGTGTTATAGGCGAATGATGAGGATACCGCGGATAGAGAAGGTTAGAAATGAAGAGGTATTAGAAAGAATAGGACCACACAGTACTGTATGGAAATCAATAAGAAATAGGCGAGATAGGTTAATAGGACATCTCCTTAGACATGAAGGTCTAGAGACATATTAGAAGCAGAAACGGGAGTGAGGAGGGGTAGAGGTAGGCCCAGATTAAATTACTGTTTGCAAATAGTTAAGGATGTGGGTTGTTCTAGTTTTAGGGAAATCCGAAGATTAGCTCAGGATAGGAAAGTGTGGAGGTACGTGTCCAAACAGTCTTAGGACTGGCTACCTTATGATGATAATGATATTCCACCATCATATAGAAGCATCGGTAAATCGATATGCAGCATACGACACTACGTCTAAAATTTGCTCCGCAAACTATGGCTTCTTTCTTGACAAATATGCTTAACACTATAAGGTTAAAGTAGCAAAAGACAGCACGAACGAAGTAGGATTGTAACATATCTGCTTTAGTATGGCTAAACTTGCGGATTCGGATAAGAATGAGGATATTGATGCAGACATTTTGTTTTTTGTTCCTATGCCTGGATAACACATGGTTGAAATATGGGGACCAACTAATTTTTTTCGATATCGTTTTATATTTTCAATGTCGTTTTATACTTTCGTTCGCTAAAAGGTCGATTTGTTATGTGTTAGAAGACAAATCAATTTATGCATTGGAGGAATGGTAAGGGAAGGACTAGTTCGCGTGTATGACAGAAGGGTTAAGCATTCAAGACAATTGTAGTGTCGAAAAAGAAAAATTTATGCTTAGAAGGATTATTTGAAAAAGGTATCAGACTAAATGAGCAGGGTCAAGACTTAACACGCAAGACCAAGACTAAGACTCAGGGTAGTATGTAATGAAGGTCGGCTTTCTGTTGATGAAGAAGAAAAAAGCGATAGAGCATACCTAATAATTCTCCAGAGAGGAAAATTAAGAGCCGCCTGAATGATATAGACTCTGGTAGGTACGCGACATAAATAAACATTCGGAGGGGATCGTTTTGACTTTAAAGAATATTAATGACCTGTAGTGGATTCGAGAAGCCTTTAAGTAGTCGTTTTTCAGTAGGCTCGTTTCCTTAGTAATCAGAGGGAGTAGCTCGTGACGTTAGTTCGATTTCAACAATCATCGTCATCAGTTTACAACAGGGAATAAGACCCTCGCGCGTAACAATACGTATCTGATGCCGTAAGGGAAAAGGAATCGAAAAAAAAATCGAGAACCCTGCCAAAAGGAAACAATGAAAGGGCCTTATTTATGGCGTTTTATGTTTTCTCTGAAGCTGACCGTTTTCGAACATAAAGCAGGTAGATGTTAAATCTTTTTGTCTAGATTTTAACCCTAGCACAAGTGTGGAATAGCACCCCATTTTTTGTACTAAAAATGGAATAAAGTAATCGGGCGTAGGTATTTTTTTTGTAGGTACCATCGTATTTTTATAGGATTGCGAGTGAGCCAATTATTCACCGACATACGGCACGCATTCTCTTTCAGACTGCCTTATTTACAAAAGTCAAACGAAGTGCAACGTATGTCATAAGCATATCAATTTTTTTTGCAAAGAAAACGATGTAACTTACACTTGTTGTGCATATATCATATTTGATGAACAAATATGAACTTAGAAGCATTACCTTGACAAATGTCATTTAATAGCATTTACGTTTAAAATTCAATGAAATATTGTAACTGCATCGCACTTACTTATTTTAAAGTGCTACTGTCACGATTATTATTTGCATTCGCAACGTTATATTGCAATGGCAACTTCACTATCTACTGTTGCTAACTTCAGTCAGTATCGATCAGATTGCTTCGTACAGACTACGTTGATGACGCACATGCGAACGTAAAATAATAATACTATATTAAGTTTAATTATGATGTGCTACCACTACTTTTTTCTGTTGGTTCGTACTGCTGTTGCAACAGATCTCTGCCTCCGCTTCCGCATACTTTTTCAAATCCGCTTCTGCATCTAGTTCTGCAATTTTAATAACCGAATAGTTGTATAGTGTTTGCTCAGTGGTGTAAATTTTAAGTTAAACATGCAATTTTGATGCCATTTGGGATTATTTTGTTAATATTAATGATGCAAGTGCTAAATTCAAAATTTGTAATAAAATATTCGCGAAAAAGTCGCACGCTCACTGTATTAAAAAGTGACCTAAAATCATTACACTTTTACATCTGCATCCATTTCCGTATCAGCAAAAAATTTACTATTTACTTCTGCTTACGCTTCTGCTTCCGTTGCGACACTTCCGCTGCATCGCTAGTTTGTACAAATCATTTCGCTAATACGTACGTTATTTCTAAATTATTTCAAAGTAGGTACAATAGGTACTTTTTCATATTAAAACTTTACTGTAAGGGAAACGTTACGTCTAAAAAATCGAAGACGATTTAAAATTTTACTGTTGTAGTTTGCCGCCGTTATAAATTATTTTGAATTTAGTATTCGAACAGTTTAGCTGATCTCTCACGTATGAAATGGCTTCGTCCAGCTAGATGGATAGAGAGGTTGGAAAGTTATAAACAAGACGAACGGCGTCGTTTCAAAATTCTTATATCCCGTGGAATGAGAACTGGTTGCCATTTCCACTGATGAATGTTACAAATGTGTTCAATTTTCAAATGCCAAGAAATATTTTTGATTGATGCGTTGGCGGCTTCGACTGCTGCCTTTTGGAAAATCGTTTTTTTTTTTAAACATCATTATCTGTGAGGAAATTTAGTACAAACTATCTTCAGGTATATATACAACTTTTAATAAATTATACATCGGAATTTACCTAAAACTTTAGAAGTATCTGAAGTTTTCAGGGGGTAAGGCCAAGTGAAAAACTGGGTGCCTGATTAAAATCAGATTTATTTAGTGTTCACTGGCCGCGAGAATAAAAAAGAGGCGCGTTTTTCATCTGTATATGCTTATATCTTTGTGGAGTTCCACAGGGATAACACCTTGGACCTTTATTGTTTCTGTTATTTGTAAATTATTTATCTGTTAATACAAAGTAATCTAAATATTATTTTTTTGCGGGTGACTTTTGAATGAAATTACAAATGATTTTGATTTTTTGAACCCTAATATATTAGGCGAGTCAGAGTCAAAAGGGCATTCAGATTCACCGGATATTACAATATGTTTTCAGAATCTTTAGAAACGACTGTTTTAAAATTTATTTACTCTCCAAGTTCCACAATTTTTGTTTTCTATATTGTACACTTTTCTATTAATAATTCCCGCTGAATAAGGTACTTTAAAAATAAATAGAGTGCCTACCTAATATATAAGATGATTAAGAAATGAAAGATGACAAGATGATTAAGCAGTAGGCCCTGGCTCGTTTTTATATATATAATTTTCGAAAAATTTCAAGAAACTTTTTTATAAAATCACTGTCTAAAGCTAAATTTGTTTATGATTGCCCTATAGATATAAAACCCTGAGTGTCACGCGTTCACAGTTTAGCACACCTCGTTAGAACATTGTTTATATTTCAAGAGAGACTTTGCTTTACACATAAAATTAACAATTAGTTGAGTCAACAGCCAACATTTTCGCTAAATAACGTTCGCGACTTGGGCGGAAGCCACTTGAGAACTTTCCTCAAGGAAAACTGGTACGGCGGAGATTGTGAAACGAGAGAAAATAATCTTGTTGCCTTCAGAAAATAAAATTGGCTTGACGATGATCACAATGTGGAAATGTCACGTTAGGAAAAGGGATTCTCAAGAAACTCGGTTATATGCATGGATTGAAGAAAATACTGAACGGTTTATTTGTTCTTCTTCAACACTAAAGTTATATTCGATTAACGAAGGGGCAAACAATATTGAATCATTTAGCAACGGTGTTGAAAAGTTGTAAGACGAATGAGTTTTGTGGTTTTTCGGTTACTGTATGTATGTTTCGCTAATTGTTTAGTGCAAATTGATCTGTGCTGAAATCCTTCGGTAATTATTATAGTTGTTATTATATATGAAAGCATATTTTCAAGATTTTTGGATAATGCATATACATTTAAAATAAATGCTTATTTAGGTATAATTCGATATATTATCTGCATAAAAGCTACCCAAATCTATTATTTAACAAAAAAATACCACAAATGACATGGTGAACGCCATCTGTAGTACGATGCTACATTTTAGGATTACGTATGCTCCAACAAGGTCCATTTAAAAATATGGATATCCACTTGCTGAAACGAATCCCGGCGTAGCTAACCTCAACGTGATAGGCACGTTACCATAATCGAATAAAATAATTCGAAGTGGTCTGTATTCTGTCGAAACTGCCAGACGCGGATCGCGATTTCGATCTGTTTGGATCTCATCAGCGCGTCGCAGGCAGCTCCGACAGAACACAGACCAACCTTTACCTGCTGTCTTAACAGCGCGTTTTAGAAAATACCACAAATGGCGTGGTAAACGCCATCTGTAGTACGATGCTACATTTTAGGATTACGTATGCTCCAACAAGGTCCATTTAAAAATATGGATATCTACTGGCTATTATTTAACGTTTAAAAGTCTGTTACTTACCATTGTACTAATTGCTTTTTAATGACATAAATTGATTTCAACCGTAAAAAAAAGTATTTATTAAAGCTTCCCTGAGAGTACAACATTATAGGGAACGGCTACCAGATACCCGTTTATCTCCTGAACCTGTTTTAACGAGATGGGGAACTTGGCTAAACTGTGCCTTTTTTTATATAAAAAATTTTGAAAAAATAACTGTCAATGAAGAATTGATTCTTTCGACAGTACGACTATTAACAAATGCAAAACTACTTTAAATAATCCTCACGTAAAAATGAATTAACGTATATCGAAGGTAATTTTGTTTTTCTTTCAAAATGTTAGGGTTTTAAGCAATTAATTACCATAAACAGCATTTTAGAAGGGCACACAACGACAGAAAATCCAGAAATTTCGCTTAATTTTTTGCCATATTTTAAATATGCACTTGTGACTTCTTGCCAAGTGGAAAGAACGTTTTCTGTTTATAAACATTTTTTATCAGATAGACGACATAATTTTAATATGGATAATTTAGAAAAACATTTAGTATTATGTTGTTATAGTATGTCTGATTATAACGTTGGTTAGTTTTTTTGTAAGTTATGCTATTGTAATTTAAACAAATACAAGTGTAACAGAATTTATTTGTGTTTTATTTAAAATTTTAATGCATATAAATGCATATTTTGACGATTTTTAAAGCATATTTGCATGCATATATTTGCTATTTTTAGCGCATATAATCCGAACTCTAGTAATTATATTTAATAATTTGGAGTGACGAAAAATGCGACAGGGTCGCACTTTTTTTTTTTTTTTAGATTGAGATGTTCCACCCCCATTATCTTTTAGTTATTATCAATCTTTAACTTTTGAAGCGATTCATGGAACACCCTGTTAATAAATCTCCTTTTGTTTCAGGTTATAACGGTATTTTCTGCGTCAAATTATTACGAGTTGGGTTCAAACAAAGGGGCATATTTGAAATTAGTCGGCCCACAGCTTGATACACACTTTGTTCAGTTCACAACGGGAACAGGGAAAACGAAAAGGTTAACTTTCCGCCAACGCATCGGTCTCGTCGAGTCCTCGGCGATTCGGGAGCTTAGGGGACACATTCTTTCCAATAAAGAAAAGCTGGAGATGGAATTTGAGAAAGCTGATCCGGAAAAAACTGGTAAGATGCCTATATTAATATAAAAAATAAGAAAAATTGAGATGTTCGATTTTATCAAAGAATTTCTCTTAACGATCACAGAAGCGAATGCCCATTGGGCTGTAGGTCACTGAGATAGTTTTTTGGTACCTATTTCCCCAGTTGTATTAGCTGGATCGATCGATAATATGGAAAAATGATGTGAATGCTTTTTTTTAAACCACAAATAGTATTTTCAAAATGTCTTTGATGGTTCAAGCATTTCTTCCTACCCCTCCTAACTCCCGTTTCTCCCTGTCTCTGAGTAGACGTTCAAGCCTGAGAAGATGTCGTACCAACCAATCTCGCTTATTTCTGATTGATTTCCATAGGGTCCCTTGTTCTCATATTCTTTCTAATACCTCTTCATTTTTAACTTTTTTTTATCCACGGTATCCTCATCATGTGGTGTTACAGGCGAATGATGAGGATATCACTGTAGATAGAGAAGGTTAGAAATGAAGAGGTATTAGAAATAATAGGAGAACAGAGGGCTCTATGGAAGCCAATAAGCTATAGGAGAAGTAAATCTGGGTTTTTTTCTAAACTAATGTTTGGTAAGCACAGTGTGACTGGTACAACTCCTTTCAAACGGTTAGAGATGTGACCTTGAGGAAAGTTGTGCGAATAGAAAGAATACACAGTGGGCGTGAGCAAGATAAAAATGATTTCAATGAGGTAAAATATGAAGTTTGGAATTTTGACATGGCGTATCCAGGTAAAGAAAAGGGACATATCTCTAATTGTTTGACTTGTATTCATTAATGCAGATTGCATTTCTTTCTTTAATACATAACGTCTTTATGTTTTAAGCCTAGAAATGGCGTAGTTAGAAAGCTAAAACACTTGATCAATATTAAATACAAGATTTTATTGATTCCAAACAATTTCAGCTCACTTCAGATCACAGACCTGGAAATATATTTCCCCATTTATTATGTTTGAGACGTGTGTGAAACTTTAAATCACTTACACATGGTTCGTCATCAATATGCTTCTAGTCTAAGACGTAACGGAAATTACGTTTACTTCATCATAAAATTACAGAGGGTCATCAGATGTTTATCTTCGTTTAAGGATTATGTCTGACAAGAATAAAATTGTTTACGAGGAAATTTTAGAAATATTACGTAAAGTAGTTAGCGTTAACAGATAACATTTTTTTGGAAGGTTTCTAAGAAGTTCGAAAAGCTCAAAGGTCACGAGGAACAGCTAGACTAACTCATTTAATGTATTGTAAAGAGACCTTTAGGAGACCAAAAAAGTTCCGAGAAATATAAGATGATGGAATTTTTGTTTTTCTTCAAAGTTACCATTCTAGTTACAAACGTTACTTTATAGAATTTTTCAACCGTACGAATATTAAAGAAACATTATCTCTTGAAATGTCAGTTTAATTCTGAGAGTTTATCGCAAATCTTGAAAGTTGATGTGAAACACGATTCCCAAGAGTTTTACAATGTGCTATCCACACTAAACACTACTTCTCATGGTACATGTATTATCGGAATTTTCCATTGTCTCAACAAATAGGAGCCATTTTCTTCTTGAAATTCTAGCCAGTAGTCGATTTTAAAAAAAAATACTCCCGCAAAGAAATGGATTCTTGAAAAAAGGACTGAGTGACGTGTGTTTTTTTTATAAAAGCAAATTGAACTTCGACTTTCTAAAAGCCACAAAATAACCTTGGACCTTCACTTGAATAATTTTTCCATTTTGTCACAAATATAGTTTTGAAAATAAATAATTAACATTTTTCGAAATAAAATTAATTTAGCCAGTAAACATTAGGTAGTAGGCAAAATCTAGAACTGCTTGCATTTAAAGGTATTTAATTTATTGCAATACTTTTAGAAAAGAGCGAATATAAAGATAGGAGACGAAAATTTAAAAGAAGTGGCTGATTGTAGATACCTAGGAAGTCAGATAAGTGAGGATAGAAGGTGTAGTAGGGATATAAAGCAGAGGATAGCGGAGGGTCGTGTCGCCTTTAATAAAAAGAAGTCACTTCTATGCTCGCGAACGGTTAATTTTGAAATTCGAAAAAGGTTGTTATAGGTGTATGTTCGGAGCACGGCGTTGTACGGGTGTGAAACATGGACAGTGGGAGCGGCGGAAAAGAAAAGGTTAGAAGCGTTCGAAATGTGGTATTATAGGCGGATGATGAGGATATCGTGGGTAGAAAAGGTTAGAAATGAAGAGTTATTGGAAAGAATAGGAGAACAGAGGACTCTATGGAAGTCAATAAGAAATAGGCGAGATAGGTTGGTAGGACACCTTCTCAGGCATGAAGGTCTAGTCAGAGACATATTAGAGGCAGAAACAGGAGTTAAGAGGGGAAGAGGTAGACCTAGATTAGATTACTCTTCGCAAACAGTTAAGGATGTGGGCTGTTCTAGTTTTAGGGAAATGCGAAGATTAGCTCAGGATAGGAAAGAGTGAAGGTGCGTGTCCAACCAGTCTTAGGACTGATGACCTTATGATGATGATGATGAATACTTTTAGGGAGTGACTACTTGACGACTGACTATATACCCGAGATAAAAATGTTCTGTCTCTCAGTCTCTGAAAGCGAGACTCGAGTCTTTCTGGTGTCGCTGAGAGAGACTGTCAAAAAAACTGTTTAGCGTCTCTGAACGAGAGACTCGAGTCGCTCGTAGAAAGATCCTCATTTCGTATACAGTCTCTGAACGAGAGACTTGAATTTCTCAATAAGTGGTGTCTCGATAGACATGGTTAAAATTTTCTAAGTTCAACATATTTCAGAGATTTCAGTCTTTCTACGAAAGACTCGAGTCTCTCAGTTTTTCAGTTTTATTCATTCAGTCTCTCTGTGAGAGACTCGAATATCTGAATTAACAATTTTATCGTTCGAGTCCCTCATACAGAGACTGTGAGAGATCCATAAAAACAACTAGGCAATAACTGAGAGACTGTGAAAGACTACGAGAGACGCTCTCAGAGACGTTGAAAGACTCTGAACGTCTCTGAGAGACTGAAAATTTTTGTCCAGGTTACGTAAACAGTTGGTAAAACGTATGACAAGTAGAAGTTAATGTTGTAATACGTAACTTCGTTTCGTAAACACTATTAATCTACGAATTCCCCCCGAGTTGGGACTGAGCAGGAGCTGTCTGGTAGAGAACGTCATCGTGTACAAATATATGTTCTGTATCAAAGTATAAAGCTTTTTTACCAGTTTAGGGCACACAGAATTGATTTATGATTTCATTTTCACTACCGCGAAAATGAAACATTATTTGATACAACGAAAAGAAGAAGTTTCTCAACATGTAAGATTTTCTTGGCTGTTTAGTTTTTGTAGTCGACCATTACCGATCAACAATGATGTGATGGGTCTTCATTTCGCTTACATATTTACCACTACATATAAGATTAGTTAGGCGAAGTGTCGTGACATTAAACCAATGTAAATCACATTATTCTTGTAAAAGTGTGAAAATAAATTCATGTTCTATTCATTCTCATATATATATATATATACGAATTCTAAACTTGACGAATGTGTGATGATGAGAGTATGTACATGACAGGAACCATAAAAAACGTGATCAATATTGTGAAATATCCTAAAAGCATCAGGAAAAACAAACTGGTCTCCTGTTGACACATAATATTTGCTGTTGACACATAATTCGTTTTTGATGTAATTTTGTGGAAAAGCTCTCATTTCACATTCCGTGAACAAACTTTGATATCAAAGATTGCATGGAATTTTGTATGCATAGTTTCAACTAAAAACACACCACCGAAGAAATTTGAATGATGTATATAAACTAATGCTAATGTAGAAAGAGAGACCACGACATAGAGAAAAGGATACTGAAGATAGTTTACTATACTTCATTTACCTTCTGTAGCGATGTGCCCCTTCCAATGTCTTGGATGCGCGCTGGCAAAATCGTAGGTAGAGAGAAAAAAGTTCGTTATACTCTCGACTCTTGTTCATTAAACATATTTTTTCATACAGTACCTGCCAAAAGTTTTGTTCAATCATGAATAGTAGTGCGAGTCGAAAACAAGCGTTAAAGCCTTTAATATGTCTCCAAATATAAATAAACATCTCGTTGATATTTTCAGTAGTAAATGGTACCAATAACAGCACATTTGAGCAATGCAATTGTAGTGGATAAAACGGTCAATTTTTCCGTGCAGTACTGTACGGATTATACGCTCCTCACCGGTTAAGAGTTCGGCCGAGAGTTGTCTCCTTCCTTTTCTGACCTAGTGCTGTTCTTTTCTACTTTGCGCCGGTCAAACTGAAGGTCACATCGCTACAGAAAGTAAACGAAGTATACATCGTGTTTTGACATTCAAGGTGTCATACTCAGTTATAGATACAGCAAGTTCATTTCTAGCAGAATCAGTTCACAGTAACAGTAACAGAAGGAGATATAAATCATTGTAATAGATGCACATATAACTTATTATATTATGTTAGTGAACAAATACTCCCATTTGTTCATTTCACTAAATAAATAATTAGCATCTTTTATATAACTTTATTTAACCCAGGATGTAATATTATAAAATTCATCTTCTTTGAATGAGGTTAAATGAATATTAATCCCTTAGCTTCCCAGCGCTCGTTAAAGTAATTAAAAATTATATAATCGATCAACCCCTAGCAATTTCGCTACTGCGACGCTCGGGTCATTTGTTGAGGGTTTTACAAGCTGGCGACCAAATCCGCAGAGGAATAAAGACATTAAACAATAATTTACAAACGAACAAAACAGTAAAAGCCGAGAGATATTAATTCATTTTGGGAATTGGATAATGAGTGACGATAACGTTTTATTATTCAGATATTTTTCAGCATAAGTTATTAATAAATAATTCTTCAAAAATAAAACTATAATAGTGTAGTATTTTGTTAGAGACCGCGACACATACTTGACGGTCTTAATTAATTGCTAATCAATTTAAACTATAAATTAGTCATGAAGATGAGTTGAACGAATTCTCGGCAAAGTTCTCAAACGTCTCTTATATGAGATGAAAATCTGCTGAATTCTTAGTTGTTCGGTGGACATTGCAAAAAAAATAGAATAATTAATACAAGATGTTGACGTATTTTTCTTTTGCAACGTTTCGTTCGCTTTTTTTTTTGTCAACCTCTTCAGAAACACTTTGAATACTACAGCCGAACGCTTCCGCGTTAACTGCAACACATGTTTGGATTGGTGATCCAACCTAATGCAAAAGAAAATACTTCAACATCTTGTCTTAATTTTTTTTCTATCTAGTTTTCCCTTGATCTACCAAAAAAATCGGTAAATTTCATTTAGTATATGTTAGATACTTGTTTCTAAATGTCAGCTTTAAGAAGCAATGTCCATCAGATACACAAATAGAATTAAAATTGCCTGCTAACTAGAGGTGATGGATTTCAGTTTGTAATATTTACCAGTTAAATAGACTAACGTTAAGCTGTGAGGGAAACTGTGACAAAATCAATCGCTTTAGGATGGACTCATCTCGTATGTAGACCTTATAGATCAAGTTATCGCTTGACTAACCTATTTACTATAAAACACGACAGCAACGACGATCAACAAGGACCTAATTACATCGATTATTCGCTGACGAATAACTTGTTTACTGGGTATTACGGTCTATAAATTTCATCAATCAAAATGATGAACGTGATGTGTAATTATTAACACATATTCCTAACGAATAACAAGACCTTAATATAAGTCGATATGCACATTTTTTTTATAGTGGATATCCGCATCCGCATTCACATCCGCAACTGCAGATGATCCGCAGGAATTTTAATATCCGCATCCGCAATAAAACACATCCGTCACAACCTTATCATGCACCTTGCTTTATTTAGATCGGTTGTGCAGTCTTATTAGTAAATGCCATTATACAAACACCTTCTCCAGACTTCCGCAACAAAATCGGATTTATAGAGATTAAAATGAATCGAAAACTTGATAATTTATAAGTAAGGCAGTTCATGAATTATCACAAATTTTGTGTAATTGTATTTTCATTATGAAATTAAAAATTATGCAGCGGTACTTAGGCACTTTGGTATTAATTTTCTTGATTTAATTAAGACAGTTTTAGAATTCTTCATCAAGAGTAGCCCGTTAATAAAGAAAAACTGAATTAACCAAAAAGCTAAAACTTAATTGACTTTAGCACGAACCGGTAACTTCTATTGAAGTTTTAATTATCTTCATTAGTGAGAGATGTTAATTGAGAATTTATTTCACTTTGTTCAACGACCTATTTGATTTAATTTAATTAGTTGTAAATCAATTTCAACGAAGTGGAATATTTTAAGTTGAAAACCCTTTAAAAGAGCCATACCAATTATTATTAATGTTCTTTAAACCATTTCTTTATTAATAAAAGATTCCCTCGTTTTATGTGTGAATCAAAAATGTCACATTTTGAAATTGTGAAGGTTTCTTTAGTGATAATTCTATTTGTCTTTTAGTCAGACAGTATTTAAGAGAGTACGCGCCTATATCAAGCTTAACAATTTCATAATTAACTTTACCATATAGATATTAATTAAAGGAAACAAAAGTAAAGCTTCCAAAAAATATATATTAATAGTTCACAACAATTTTTTTCACCAAAACATTGGCTTCTTCAGGTGAAGATATTCTATAAACAATTGTTTTTAATTTCTTGAAACTTTACTTTCGTTTCCTTTAACTGATTATGGAGTTTTAACAAGTAAAGCCTTCTACCATTAATTAATATAGATATTACCTAGAGTGAGTGTATGTCGTATCGGACTTTCTTTACAGGTTCTTCTAAGCACTACAACTGTTGTACAGAAAGCTCTCTTACCATTGGGGAGCGTCTGTAAAAAACCGATTCATATGTCGGTTTTATTGGCAATTTGTTCCTCAAAATTGGTATCCACAATAAGTCCTTTTTAACGAAATAATACTAAGCCCATGTCCAGCCTGAAGATCCATTCTAAATATTGGTGACAGAATTTTTGAAATAGGATGAGTAATCTCTGAGATTAATACCTACCTACTATATCCAAACCCACAAACATTACCTCTTTATAATAATTTAGAAATAGCATAAAAACCGAAATAGTAAATAATTATAAAAATGGTTTTTGTTATAGGTTACATATCATTGAGTGAATGGTGTAGTTCCTTGGAAGCTGCAACTGGTCTCGGTCTTCCCTGGAGAATGCTGAAAGATAAATTGGTTGTAACCGACCCAGAAAGAAACAAAGTCCAATATGAGACTACGTTCGATAAAATTGTGAGCACCGATATTACAGTAAGTTTGTTTTCTACTGGACTGAATTAATCCATAACTATTGAATTCGTTGAATTGGCTGGTCTAACAAAATTGAATTTGTGGGGGAAACTGGGGTGAAACGAGCTTTGGGCTATATCGAATTTCTGTAATTATTTTATTATGAATACATATGCATAAATATATAGAATTGAAATTGGCAACAGTCCATAAAATAGTAACGTATTATCAAAGTGATAAAAGAAGAAATCTAATCTATCTGGAAAAGCCAAAGCCTACCAAAAAGTGAATTTGGGGATTTTTTTAATTAAACCAGACATAGGTAGAACCCGGTTTATCGCTATTCAAGTTTCCCAGTCCTGAAAGGATAAATTTTGCATTCAAGTTTGAGTTTGTTTTTCCAGTAACACCGGACTTTTCTTATTGCATTATAATTGTTTGTAATAATTTTTAATTAGAATGACTAATTTTTGCAATTGATGTTTCTTAAACATTGAACTACATTAGCAAAATTATTTATGAAATAATTAATTGTACAAAAAGTTGCTTTATTACTTTGACCTTTTCATGATTCAATTTAACCCAGTTTATCCCAGTTTTCTAAAGAGAAATAACCGTCGTAAACAAAATGACAATAAAGAACTGTTACACTTTTTAATCAATTAAGTATAGCAATTTCTATTAATAAATCAGTTCAAATGTTTCTTTTGAAAGCAAAATTAAGACAAAATTGGAAGAACTTGTGAAACAAGAGTTAAAATAGTGCGTTGGAGTTCGGTTCTGTCCATGACAGACGTTTTCTCTTATTTTTCCGAATGTTTGACGCAATTCGGAACGAAATAACCTTTCGAATTCTAAGAAAAGCTAAAATTTCAGACTGTTCAAGGAGCCAGTAAGGTCGTCGAAACTTTATATCGAAACAAAAGCAGCCTTGAAACAATATTCAGGATTATTGACAAGGATAACTCAGGTAAGAAGTAATTTATCAAAAAGTTTCTCTTCTACTTCGGAAGTTTGACGGCAAGTTTACGGAAATGTAATGTGTGAAACAAACTGCATGGGAGTTATGCATCATACACAATACACAGTTATACATTAGCGGTACTGTTGATACTCGATTAACCGGACTAATTGTTGTAAGTTATTCGGATAATCGAAAATTGAATGTATGAAAAAATCGATCTTTGTATTAAATACATGCTGCAATCTTTATCATGATTACACCATGACTAGACTACAATGACTGATAAAGATGTTTGCTTGTAATCGGTAATCCCGATAATTACTAATCCGTATAACTAAGGTCCAGATAATAGTCGGTAATTGTCCAGAATTGGGGCTCCAGCCCAAAATCGCTCCAAATTGATTTCTGGTCATTTTTGAGGGTTCAATGATTATATTTGAAGACACATTTTTATTTATTACAGCATTATCATAGGGTATATGGTGTACGTATAGCTATTTTAATAATAATAAAAGAATTTTATGCAGTGACTATCGTGAGATAAGGAACTTAAAAGGTTGTGTAACTTTTAACGCCTCCTCCTTCCACCCCTGATCTCCTCACCCATATCTTTCCGTACCTACAGTTTAGAACTGTGATGTGAATTTTGAAAAATTATCATTCAAAAAAAAATTTTTTTTTATTTATGAAATCATAAAAAACTGTCTCCCTCACCTTCAAATATGTAATTCTATTATGTGGAAAAACTTTTTGGAGCGATTTTGGTCTGGAGCCCCAATTCTGGTCAATTACCGCCTTCAAGGGATGTTACGTTTTGTTTGTAACAGAACAGGAGTTTTCAGAAAAGCAGGAAATATTTTTAGATAGACATGGTTAAAAATATATTTTACGTTCATCAAATTATTCATTTTCCCGAAAAAATACTAACAAAGAATTGTGCAATTTCTATGTTTTGTAACCTTTTTGCCTTCTACTGGCCGGCTAGTATAGAGCGCTAGTGAATCTCGACACTGCCAATAGATCTAAGATGTAGTTGAATTTGTCGTGAAAAGTTTATTTATGTAGGTATATACACAAATACAAGATGTTTCGAATTTACTTAAAGAAAGACCTGTCAGTGACAGTTCGTATAATTTTCGTTATATTTTGCAGAAGCATGTCTCAATACACACAATCTCAAAATAGCTTTAGATTAAAAATACACGTGTACAAACTTTACAAAACGCAAATCTCTATAAAGGTGGGACTGCGAAAGGGTAAACGTTCAATGCCGAACTTTGTTAAACCACTTGTAAGGTAAATACGCCACTTTGATTAATAGGCGGTAGAATCATACAATACCCACAATAACTAACTTAAACTTCCTCAATTCAGGCTTCACTACTCGAAATTGGAACTCAATTGATTCTCCTACAGCTTCCATAATACTATTCTCCATTGTGGCTCTTTTCAAAATCCTGAGTAAATCCCTTTTTCAATTTTTCGTACGATGCTTAATTTATTAAACGTTTATTGGGATCCTTCAAAAGGGAGGAGCCTAAAAAACATGGCGCTGATGAAGCAAAACTTTTCATAGTCCCTATACATAACACCGCAATTGTGGACTTCTTGAGATGACATACATACAATCATCAGAATTGGTCTAATACATGTCTAGACCGACAAAAACACTCTTGGAGGTCATATTTTACAATATTTAAAAATATTATTTGAATTTAAACATTCCAACTTACAGTTTACAAACATTGGAGTTAAATAATGAATCATATGGATCAATGTGACTGTAAGGATACATAGAAAGTCGGTTTAGGAGAACGTTGCAAACATTAAAATGCAATATTATCCTTTGTAACTTGCAACCGGAAGGCTCCTAATCGCAATGTGCACCTTTCTTAAATAAATTTGTCGCTTATTCCAGTAACAACTTTTGGACCCATGTAGTGTACACCAGGGATGTTACGGAGCTTCGACTCCGGTTCCGTTAAGTCGGAACTTCCGATTATTATTATACCTTCGGTTCCGACTTCGGCTCCGACACTTTTAAATCGATGGTTTTAATCGGAGGTCGAAGCATAACATAGCGGCGGCCTGTGTCGACTGTTATGAACAGGTTCATAATATGAACTTCATACATGTCGCGCGGGGAATCCACCCGACTCCCACTACGTGCACTGAGCACTCTATTTTTTCATTGTTTATGTTTTATTTTATACTTGAAAATAGAAATGAAGAAAATTTGACTAAATAATGTTTTATTTGTCCTTAAATAAAAATTCTCTCTTATGCCACCACTTCTGACCCTGCCTCCGACTCTGATTCCGACTCCGATTCCGACTCCGATAAGGCAAATTTAGAAACTCCGACTCCGCCTTCGGTTCCGATAAACTACCTCCGTTACATCCCTGGTGTACACCTGTTTGACGGATCTTAATAAATATAGATATAAGTGAGCGTTAATACGCGTGCATTACGCTCCGTCTGAAACGGCATTTATTTTTCAGGGATTCCTTTTGCGTATTGTAAATAACCCAGTCAATGCGTCTACTTAATTTTAATGTAGCGAATCAGCTTAATATAACCACGCAATGCTCATAATAACGTCTCGTTAAATTCCAAACCGCTTACTGGACAATAACTCAAGAGTGAGAAATTACCACATGTCCATTATAAATTTTCCGAAATGAGCTTGCACTATTGCCCTTGTCTAACGCATAAATCTGCAGCTTTATCCGCAAACAGCAATTTACATGTGTTTAGAACCAGTAAATGTGTCCGACATAGTTGGAAACATTCGTATAATAGTCACACGTACCATGCCGTTACATTTCTACCCTCGAAACTCCGCTTATATCATTCCCAGTTTAAATTTTAAAGTGGCTCTATTGTGGAGAGGAAGTCGCTGAATTGTAAAAGTTGGCCGGCTTAGCATTTCGAAATTACTACGTCGCAATTTATAAACTTTTAACAAAACTAAACTTTATCCAACGGAAAATTTAATATTTCGACGTTAAGTGCCAAACTAACTAAAGAAAAACGTCGGTGCAACACAGGAAAAACTATTCCTCTTTGAATTAAAAAATAAATTCGCGGAATTCTGAAATGTTGCACTAATTAAAGACAAATTACTGCTTCAGGTGCCCTAACATATGTTCATTGTAAAATTGTTCGAACAGACTGAAAATGTATCAAGTATTGGCGAAATCCCTGAGATCTCTTTTTTAGAATGAATATATTTTCACAAGCCAGCGACTTTTCCATCAATTTCAAGTTCTTTATTTCTCATATAAATGCACCTTTTCTTTTGGCCAACCATCAATCCACAACCATCACATCTCGTTTTATAAAAATACGGTTTTTTAATTTATATATTCAATTTTTCTCATTTAATTATCGTTCCTGTCTACCTTCATGATTCGGATTCGGAAATAAAATGAAATGAATAAAGATTTCTACTACACTAATAATAATAAAAAAGAAAGCATTACTATATACACCATTTCCGAAGGTAGCTTTTGAAGAAGCAAAAAACCTTATGGCTACAATAAATGATTTTTAGGTGCTAGGGTAAGTACTTACTGTCTACGACGCTGATTGTAAATTATAAGGAATTTCTGGATGGAATAGTCTTGTACAACATTTTTCTTCACTTCTAGAGCAATAAATGTAGATAACATTTGTATTTTCTTTTAAATTTTCAGTATTATACGAGGTGGGTTCAAAAAGTACCCGGAATTTTTAAATTTCGCGGGTCTGGAGAGTCCGATTGTCAATTTTTTTTTATTGTGTTGGTATACATGCCCCTAAAGTATGATAAAATTTTCAGCTATTCACTGTTTACTTTGTCTGTGGTAGTCGCTAAGGTTCGACGTGTTTTTATGAGCCCGGCGATTTTTGCTTGTTTAAACAATGGAAGAATTGAAGAGTCAAAGAATTTGTATTAAATTTTGCGTAAAAAATGAAATCAAGTGTAACAAAGTGTGTGAACTGTTACAAAAAGCCTATGGTGAGTCTGCTATGAAAAAAAAAGTGTTTACGAGTGGTATAAGCGTTTCCAAAATGGCCGCGTAGACGTTGAAGATGACGAACGCTCCGGTCGACCCTGCACGTCAATAATCGATGAAAATGTGAAAAAAGTGGAAAAAATGGTTATGAATGATCGCCGAATCACAATTGGAGAAGTTGCTGATAAAGTTGGCATATCAATTGGCTCATGTCGTGAGTGCTTCGAAGATTGGAAAAAACGCTGGCATAAGTGGATTATATCTGGGGGGGGGGGCTACTTTGAAGGGTACCACATTGATGTAGACGAATAAATAAATATTTTTTTGAAAAAACGACAATTCCGGGTACTTTTTGAACACACCTCGTACATTCGAGTTTTTTACTTCGTCATTCTTTCTTTTATTAATAAACAGCTCTTTGGGAGATTTACGTATTTTTCTCTTTTCTAACGAGTACCTCTCTCCCACACTTGCTTTATTAGTTGTTCCACATTATACGTTAAGGGTATAAGCGCTCATTTCTGTACATCTACGAAGTTTAGATTCTAGATAGACAAAGAACAAAGCAATTTAACGTATTAAATTTTAGGCATTCCAAGCTTACCCTTTATCACAAGCAAAACTTATTGTCTAGGGTAAGAAGAAGACGACAGCGATGTTTTTGCAATTTGCGACATTTTTAATGGCAACAAACTTAAATTAATGATAACAATACCTGTAGTAATATTATAGCCTTATCTTAGTAAATGTCCCTCGGCGCGCGTTTCCAAGTGTGACCCTTTTGTGTACTTGTTTGAGCACTGAGCGAATTGTATTTGTTTTAATAAAAAAACGGTATAGACAAATAAACAATTTTGAATATAACAATGACCACTGGACGTTTTCCATTCGCACAGATCCGAAAATAAACAACAAAATACAAAAGGGAAACCTTTATCCATTTCAAACGAGAAAGGGCAATGCTGTCTAGAACATATGCTACGTAATTGAATTCCAAAGTTATTCATAAATTCGGCCAAACGATATGTCGAAAGGTTACAAACAGCGCCATAAGCCTTAAAAACAATGATGATTACATAAACTAAAATTTATACTTATACAAGCAATTACTACTTTTATTAAAAGTGTAAATTGAACGAAATTGACAGATCTACGTTTTCAGAACAAGTAATGGATGAGTGCGCAGGAGTTGTCTTTTCAAGACACAAATACTACCTCATCATCGTCATAAGGTCGTTAGTCGCAAGACTGTTTGGGCAGGCACCCTCATTTTTTCCTATCGTAAGCTAATCTTCGCGTTTCCTTGAAACTAGAATATCCCAGATCCGTAAATGTTTGTCAAAAGTTATTTAACGTAGGTCAGTCTCTACTCCTCTTAACTCCTGTTTTTACTTCTAATATTTCTCTAACTAGCCTTTCATGCATGATAAGGTGTTTTACTAACCTATTTCTCTATCTTCTCTAACGCTTCTAACCTTTTCTTTTCCGCCGCGCCCACCGTTCATGTTTCGCATCTGTACAGTACCGCGCTCCAGACATACACCTTTTAATAGTCTTTTCGGAATTTCTAAATTAATCGTTCGGGAGCATAGAGGTGACCTCTTTTTGTTAAAGGCTACTACAGCCGCACTATCCTCTGTTTTATATCTCTACTGTTCCTTCTCTACTGAATTATCTGACTTCTTAGATACTGAGAATTAGTTACTTCTTCTAATTCACTGCCACTTACCCTTATATTCGTTCCTTTCCTTCTTTTTCTTCCCCTGCATACCAGTATTTTTGTTTTAATTTTTTTTTTATTTTGATACAACACTTTTTGTCAATACCTATAGTCAATTAATATGTAAACTTAGGTAAATGCGAAGGTTATTAGTAGTGGCAGATACAAAATACTGTATTAACTCCATGAACACTTACGCATCTCCACATTTTTCCACTTCAAGCTAATATCTACATTTCTCGAAAATTAGAGCCATAGTACCTGATCTAATCGATATCTACCTCTGCCCCTCTTAACTTCTGTTTCTGCTTGTAATATACGTATCTCTCACTGTCCCGTCCTGTCTGAGAAGAAGTCTTATCAATCAATGTCGCCTATTTTTGTTGGCATCGCGCTCTTTCTAATATGCCTCTAACTAACTCTTCATATCCCAGAATGTGCCCTACCAACCTATTTCAACTATTTTTTATTGACATAGTGCCCTCTGTTCACCTAATCTTTCTAAGACTTCCTCATTGGCAATAACCTTCTCTCACGTTATCATCCGCCTCTAGCATCAGAAAATACTGAATAGCCTTTTTGGAAATGTTATTATTTATTTAATTGGCATCAATGTAATTTTCACCTTAAAACTCAACAGGAATCTAGGGTATTAGTAGGTCATCATATTCTAAACTAAAAAAAAAAAAACAAAACTTGGATATTTCATTCCCACCAACTATTAATGTTGGTGGGAGGGCAGCTCCTCCGGAATACGCCAGAAGGTCGGGTGGAAGGCCCTCTTCAGCCTTCTCTCAGGAATCGTCGGAATGGGTGGGTGGTGTCTCGAGTAAGAAAGATGAAATGACGAAATGAAGACAGAAGAGAATGAAAGATTATCTGTGGAGTATTACTGCCCCAGCATTTGCCTAAGTGATCCAAGAAAACCACAGAAAAACTTGGACCAAGGCAGACGGACCCGGAATCGAGCCAGCGTCCTTCCAAATGCTAAGCAATGATCTAAACATCTAGGCCATGCCGCTCCGTCATATTCTAAACACCAAGAATCTAGAAACTTATTGGAATTTTCGACGATTATTGAGTTCCGAATCATGGTACATCGCACAAGAATAGCTGATTTTTACCATTGTGATCTTTTATTTGAACTTCGACAGTTTAAGAATTTTTATAAATATTTTACATATATACAGTGTCTTGACACCTAGGGGAGGAAGACTATTTTTAAATCGCGTCGGAAACAATTTTCTTCACTCTCTCTTTTTGCTTCTACTTAAACAGCGGCAAAGTAAATAATTCAGTCTAAGAGGATTTGTGTCAACAACGGCGGCACCACCTGGGCGAAATTCAACACAATAAGGCCACTTTCATGTTTTGCGTTGGTTAGGAAAATAGAGATGCGTTTTTTATGTGCTCCTCGCACTTTTCGCTGTACCTAACCCACCTACCTATAAAATGAGAGAAAATGTCAAGGTCGATAATAAGTAAGACATCAGATGCTTGGGGATTTTACTGAAAATCGATAATGGAAACCTACCCAAGTTCATTTGTAACGTACATCAATGCAGACATGTCTTCAACATTAGCTAGAGATAAACGTATTTGTAAGTAAATGTATAGATTAAAAGCTTTTATAGTATATCGACATAAAATTACTGACGCTAAATGGTAAACGTTTTTGTTGAAACTCCCATTACCAAAAATATTATTAATACATTAAGAAAGTTCTTTTACTTTTAGTAGCGGTAAGAGTACCTACTGACGCGTAAAGCCAGGAGCTCGGGTTCGATTCTCGGCGAGGGCGTGACAGGAGCAACAAATTTTTCCTCATTTATTTGAAGTATTCGATGGTGGGAAGGAATTAAATTGATTTCACATTAATCATCATCATCATCATTATGCGGTCGTCAGCCCTAAGACTAACTGGACACGCACCTCGACTATTTCCTGTCCTAAACTAATCTTCGCATTTTTCCAAAACTAGAACGACCTACATTCTTAATTATTCGCGAACAGTAATCGAATCTAGGTTTACCTCTACTCCTCTTAACTCGTCCTGTTTCTACCTGTAAAATGTCTTTGACTAGACCTTTATGCTTGAGAAGGTGTCCTACCAACCTATCTCGCCTATTTTCTATTGACTTCCAGAGAGTCCTCTGTTCTCCTATTATTTCTAATATCTCTCCATTTCTAACCTTAACTATTCACGGTATCCTCATCATTGTCGCCACCACATTTCGAACGCTTCTAACCTTTTCTTTTCCGCCGCACACACCGTCCATGTTTCACACTCGTACAGCGCCGCGCTCCAAATATACATCTTTAACAATCTTTTTCCGTCCTGACTTATCTGACTTCCTTAGATACCTAAAATCTTTATATTCGTTCTCTCCCTACTTTTTCTTCCCTTGCATAGCAGTATTTTTGTTTTACTTCTACTTATTTTCGTACAGTACTGTTTTATCAATACCGCTTTTATTTTATTTAAAGTTTTCTTTAACTCCTCTTTACTAGATGCTAATACTGCAAATTTGAGCATATTAATCTTTTGCCCCTCTATATCTATCCCTACAATTGTACTGTCTTTAATGATCCGCGTCTTCCATGTATAGATTGAAAAACAGCGCTGACGGAGTGCATCCCTGTCTGACTCCCTTCCTAATATTTACTTCTCTACGTTGCAGCTCCATCTCTATAACTGCCTGTTGCTCTTTATACAAACTAAGTATCACTCTTCTATCTCTGTAACTCATCTCTACATTTTTAAGTATATTTAAGATCTCGTCCCGTTTAACATTGTCAATAGCTTCACTTGAATGTTTAATAATTATTAGAGAGACTATTATAAATAACACATTATAAAATAATAACGTCAACTATTTGAAAACACCGATGTTGTTTTGGAATACAATTTTATCAAATTCAGTAACATTCGATTATTATCCGGATTTTTTTTTAAAGTCGTTTGGATTTCCATTTTACCAACTGTAACTGAAATGAATAGTAATCTATAAATTTGATAAATAGACATGACATCCGTGTGTCAAAATTGTGAATAGAACTATCCATTAACATTCATCCTTTGATATCAAAATTATCAGTTCAACTCAATATATATTATGCATTCATGGCTTCGACATCCTGAAAATACTAAAAGCACAGATGTTTATGCAGCTGAAGACTTAAAACAATTGCGGTGTTTTTATCATCAGGATAAATGCTTTTTAAGCGACGGAAACTCTGAAAATGGATTATGCGAAAAACAGGATTCTATCACACTTTTGGAAAAGTTTTCCGAGAAAGTCTTCGCAATCAAGCAAAAATTAATCCACAATTTACGTAGCGACTCTTTTTGGAATCGAAGACTGACAAACCGTTTAAACGCTGATGATAATCCACTTACTTCAACCAAAAAGAAGCCTCTTATGGAGATTCTCGGGACAGAGGACTATTTGTCCGTTATCCTGTATAATCCGGAAAATAAAAGTTGCAATTCTTTTTTAGCTTTTTTGATTAAAACATTCTCTTTGATCTTCTGGGGAAGCTTCGCGTTATTGTGCTACGTGATTCTTTTCTTTATAGTTAATATCGTACGGGATATTACAATTATATTGAAACTGATTTTTATAAATTGGGAACGTTCCGATACAGTCCACTCAAAGATTATTGAAGACGTATCACAAATCGATAGAATTACGCCTGAAAATGACAAGTATGTGACACTCAGTGCCCAGTAATTATCACAATAAATAATAGGTTCTCCATAATGTATTAAACAATATACGTTAAAGTTTTTGCTTCTAATTTTGTAGCCGCTTGAGTAGTAATATTAAGTAATTAATAACAATTCCTATTCTGATGTTGAATAAACTATTTAAATGTAGTCAGATTTAATAAATAATTGGGAGCTCTGAGTTCTATCTCACGTAATATTGATATACTTAAATAAGTCACCATTTTAGAATGTTGAACAGCTCAGAAATTGCCCAGTGTAGCCTTTGGGAGGACACCGGGTCTATACCGGGTCACCCTGCTCTGGTCCGCGTACTTCTGCAGTTTCCATGGATCATTTGGGCAATTTCTAGGGCAGTAATATTTCTCAGATCATATTTCATTCATTTTTCTTCAGTCATAATTTTGTCCAATTCATCTATCTCTCCCCAGCCACCACCCACCGGTTCTCAAAATTCCTAAAAGGAAGCTTAAGAGATCCTTCCGCTTTACTTTACAAATTTGCACAGTTGGAGGGGCTAGTCGTCCACCAGCTGCTATTTAAAATTTAGTGTTTTTTGAATTTTGTATGACGGTATGACGAAATGAACATTTCAAATTTTCTGATAGGCTATATAAGTTTGGAGGAGTTCTCGGATGCCTGCAACTTGATAAAGGAGCACATGCCCGACCCAGTGACTCAGGAACAGTTATTGGAAATTTGTAGGTTAATGGACATGAACAATGATGGACTCGTGGATTTGAATGAATTTCTGGAAACGTTCAGGATGGTCGATCCGGAGCAGCAGGGTAACGATAAGAAATCAGTTAAAGGAGAAGATACTTCCGAATAATGTTTATTGAACACTATTTCTCTTGCTTATTGTATGTATATTATTAATATGGGAACAATTATTTATAATAGACTTGCTCAAAACTTACTATGTACGTTCAGTGTGTCCAGTCCAGTCGTTCGATTTTCTAATTGATATATAGCACATTTCGTTAAGGAACTGATAGAAAGTCAGTGGCGGCTGTTCAGGTGATGTAGGAAGAGAGTCTCTTCACCTATTTATTTGATAGTATGGAGCTTTATTTCTTTTACAGAATAACCATGATATTTGTTATAATAATTATTTTTTGTTTGAAGAAATTTCGTGTGAAAACGTACATAAAATTGCCGTATCTGTTTAGAGCGCTTTCTAAAGTTTTAAATAGCCCTAATAAAGGCCTTATTAATAAGGTGACCATTGGCTGGGACAGTCCCGGATTTCCACCTTGCGTCCCGGATTTTTCTAGAAGCAATATTTGTCCCGGATTCAGGTTTTTTGTCCAGGATTGTCTCGAATTTTTGAAAAGGTTCTTATTTTCAATATTTATTTAAAATTTGAACCGAAAAAATTATGCATATCAAAATACGCGGCACGCTTTAAACCATTTGAAGCATACAGTGAACTCTCGATTCTGCGAATCCCCTTCCATATTCATATAGCTGGGTGACTAAACGAAAACACCACTATGGGTTGAAATTGAATCTTCGCTATTACTTGTTAATAAAATTACGAGAACCCATCAAATATCTGAAAATGATATATACGACGAGTATGCTTAAATGAAAGTATACGTTACGGAAAAGAAAACTGCTGAATGGAAAAATAACCGAACTGCATCAATCCAAAGGTGAGTTGAAATGGTCTCTCACATTAATAATCGTGAACTTCTATTTTCAAATTTACGAAAATTAGCAGAGTTCTTTTTCTGCCTGCCTGGCACAAATGCTTCTACGGAAAGAATATTTTCTTTAATGAATAACCTTTGGACAAGTGACAAGACTCGACTTGAAATAGACACACTAAAAGCGATATTACTTACTAAAGTTAATTATGAAGAAAATTGTACAGAATTTTATACAATGCTTCAAAGTAAAAAAGACCTTCTGAAAAAAATCCATAGTTCAGAAAAATATAAAAAGGTTTGTACTCAGTAATTGTGATTAAAAAAATGTGATTCATTTAAAAAAAATACTGATTGTTATTGAAGTTATGTATAATTTTCATTAAAAAATCATATTTAAGTTATTTAACTTAACTACCCCCCCCCCTTCTAACAGTTTCCGTCCCGGATTTGAAATAAAAAAATATGGTCACCTTATTATTAAGCACGTTTGCCCAACGTTAGCCACCCGTCTCTGATTACGGAAGAGATGGCAACTGATCGATTAGTATCCTGCATCTTTATTGGTCTTTCTATTTTATGTTAAGTTTTTCGTTATTAGTAAGCCTATATTCGCTTAATTTAGTTTTTTGTCGGTTTGTTGCAACTTTTTGAACACAACGGCCGCCACTGTAGAAAATGTTCTGTTATTTATTTGAAGGAACATTGGCCTAAGAAGTTCGACGATCCATCTAAAAACCATTACCGAGCTATTTCACTAAAACGTAGCTTTCAAAAGATCCAAGAACATCTTTTCAATAATATGACACGATCTTTGTACTTCCGGAATTTAAAGTATTCATGTTTCTTATCTAGGAAGGTATTCATATTAAAGATAAAAAAAATCGAAGAACGTATAGAACGAAATACTGTTGAAATACCTCAAAGGCAAATGGCGCGATAGCAATATTGGAGATACCTTTCCCTAGCTATGTAACATATTAAATTGTTATTAAAGATGTAGTGAAGATGCATGTCAATGGGACCTCATTGCGCAAAAAGTGGATACTGTAAACCAATTTTTTTTACGCTGATTTAGGCTTTGAGTGCCGATGTCTAAAGAAACTGGATTTTCGAATTTTTGATGATATTCTAATGACACTTGATCACCGATTCGTTGTGGGGATATCATAAAAAACAAAACAGCTTCTTCTAATGATGTTGAGCTGATACTTCATCAGAATAGCAAAATTTGGTGGAAACTTAGCTTGTAATTTATGTTGACTATTAAGTCGGATAAACATCACGCGTTCGTCGGATGTACCTAGATGGTCCCGTCGTTTCTAATGAACCAATTGTGGTACGAATGGTCAGTAATGCGAATGAACATTTTCCATCGCCTGTAACTAAAAATAAAAGACCAAAAGAAGATAGGGGCAGCAAAGTCTGAAAAGGTTGCTACGTGAACGAATTCAAAATGATTTGCAGGTTCTGTCTTTTTTTGTTTTTACGTAGAAATAAATTTGATGGTATCCCTACTAATTTTCTCATCGTGTTTCTTTTACCTCTGACGTACGTTTTCAAAACATTCGCTGCTAATTTCTTTTAAATTTTAATTAACTTATTCAGTAAATAACAAACAGAATCAGTTCCTTAGAAAGTAATTTTTGTGTATAGTAAGAGATCGTTTATAATAGTGTGTCAATTATCTTCTTCTCTAGTGTTGGAAAATTTCTGTTATACGATTGTATGTATACTTATCGTTAGTCATTTTAATGTATAAATAGTATGGTTATTGTAAATGAGCTCGGCTAGAAAACCCGAGCTCAAAAGACAACGGCCGCGAAAGCCTACACATATTTATTATAAATGATATAAAATTTAATTAATTTCATAAGGATTCGGCTATTGACTAATAGAAAATACATGTTCTTCTCCATTAATTTAAGTGCATGCTTTTAATAAGTTAAATTTAAATTTTATATTGGAAAAGAGGAAAAAAATACTTAAACATATATCCAAAGGTTAGTATGACATCGATATTCCTTTCATTTTAACTGTACCTTTGCAATAATTATCATGATTTCTTCTTGTAAATTATGTAAATAAGTTATTGCTATTTTTTTTACAATTACTACTGAAAACTCCTAACTGGAATAAAGTACAAATTCAACAGAATCTTCGTATTAAACATTGAGCTGAAACTTAATATAACTTTATCAAATGTTCCTCTTTGCCAACATTTACGTTTCTTTAGAAATTTCCAATTCTTGTAAAGCTCTTTCCGGTTGCTGAGATTTCATTAAACTTTACATCAAATTTAAATTCCGTTTTCAATTACAACTTTGACACAGTTTAAATCACAGAAAGGCCGATATAAAAAAATATTATCAATAGTAAGTCAGCAGTTCATTTAAGTGATAATGTAGATATGTATTTTTTATGTATTTGCAGAAAAATCTCTTCATGTACCAAATAATCCGATGTAAGTATAGAAACTATTTTATATATACAGTGATGACCATTGATAATGTAATAGCAGTATTTTCCCAAAAGCTTCAACGTTGTAAATCGAGAGTAAATTGTAAACCAATGCACACATGCTTGCAGAACGCGCACAAAACCAAATTGGAAGATCGGGCAATTGAGTAAAATTCGTAAACTATTTATTTTTCCATACGTATATAGTCAATGTTAAGGGTAATACGTTTCTGCCAACATGCAGTAAGTTTTTCCATTCCGTCACTAAAAGATTCTTCCGACTTTTGCCCAATCCAGGGCTTGATAGCAGCCTATATAACATCGTCTGAAATGTAACAACTATCCTTTAGGTCTCACTTGAGTTGGGGAACAAGTAAACATCGCTGGATCCAAGATAGGGGTAATAATAAGGAAAAAACTCTTTAGTTGTCGGGTTTACCGTTTTTGAAGAGCTTTGGCGTTAAACACCTAACATCCACACCCCTGGCGGGTGATTACAGAATCTCACCAAAACCTGAAGTTTGAAGCGGCTTCATTCCGTCCTTATTTACCCCCATCTTACATCCCGCGGTCATTTTTCCCCTCAACTCAAAAGCTACTTCAAGGATACCTAACCCAACCTAACCATTACACCTTGAATAATAAGATGAAGGCAGCTATTAAGTCTTGGATTTGAGAAAAGTGGGAAGATTTTTTGAATGATGGAATAAAGAAAGTTGTTCCCATTTGGGAAAAACGTGCTATTTTAATATACTTTTTATCCACTCTTCCAATTTGTTTTAATTCGCGTACTACAATTATACGTGCTGTGGTTTTCAGGGTACCATTTAATTTTTAAAAACGTTATACCTGTTTAAATGTTTATTAATTCAAGGAATTCCCATTGTCGTCCCTTTCGGTATATGTACGTACAGGAATAACATGTAGGTACCTTACTGTATATTGTCTTGTTCGAAACTGCCTGCTGTAGAGTATGTTGTATATATGTTAACTAGTAAACAAACATTTCAAGGGATGTTTGAGGGGCCACCAATGTATTTGGAAAGATAGAAGAAAAGTGGTTTCAGTTAAATTTTGTATTCTTGATGAAATTGTAAACGTCTGCTTTAATTATCTTACAGATTTTATTTTAGGGAACGGGAGTATGAATACTTTCAACGTAAACAAAAAGAAATTTGAAAGTATGTCTTTGATAAATCGTACTACTCGTTATAACTCTATCAAGAAGGCTACGGATAAGAGTAGAGACAAAATGGGTTACATGCACGACACCATAACTAAATTGCGTTCAGAAATTCACTGGGCTGCCCACTAACGCTCATTCCGTAGCGGATCCATGGGTTTTTTACCATTATCCGCTTGAGTTAAGTGATTGCTGCTATTCCGAGTCTTCTTGGTACACATTAAACAGAAAACGGTGCATGAGCAATATTCACTCTCAGTTAACTTACGATTTTTGGTATATTTGGATTCGTCAAATAGGCATATCTACCCCACCTAGTGTCAAAATTTGCAACTGCATATAGATTGTACAATTATTTATTAAAATTATGAAACACGTTACATAATGGAGTCTGCAAAAATATATATTGGGCCAATACTAACTGTCTTGAAAATTACACAATTGCAAGGACTAGGAAATGTTTTCCCTCATCAGCGCCATGTTTTTTAGACTCCATCCATTTGACGGATACCAATTTTGTCTTATAGGTATATTTAAATTTAATATTATATTATGTTGTGATTGCTTTACATTATGTGACTGTTCAGAAGCATTGTGATACTAATATATTTAATTAGAGTTATTAAATTATTTTAATAAATAATGAAGGTATTGTTGGCAAAACGCTTGATGTATATTTATTATATTATTCGTAAGCAATACGATTAATGTAGAAATAAATTGTAAGTACGTATATAAAATTGTGTATCAATAATAACTATACATGTAGTTAATAACAGTTGTGTACAAAATAAAATTTTCCTCTGACTATAAACAGTTGTCTTACTGCAATTTAAATGGTAATAAATTCTTAAACTATATTATTTGTGAATTTACATGTTTTTAGTTGATTTTGCGATTGATTTATCAGACCCCTTCCTTGGCATATTACAATAAAAAACTATGTTGGCCTAGCTAAAGCACCAACTTTTAATTCCTAAAAGTGATCTTAAATATTATTAATATACAAAACAAAGCAACAAAAACAATTTTAAGAATACATATGTATAAAAAAGTAAACCGGCTGTGAGAATTGAACAAAAATTGTTTCTAAAAAATTTTTTTGAAAGTGCCAGAAAACTTTTTTGAATATTATTTATACGGTTGAGTAAATTATTTAAAGAGGTACATATGGTGATCTATATATCGGTAGAACTATTAACTTTAGACGTACAAAAATCTTGACTACAACATCGCAAACTTCTTTCCACTTTAACAGAACGCTCCACACAATCTATTGAGCTGAGAAAGTAATACTGCAAACGTTCCCAAGATGACGCCAGCATTCTACTTTGGTATTATTTTTTTAATCGATAATTTTTAAGTTACACAAAATTGTTTTTTGAAAAAATATCGCAAAATATACTCGGAAAAAAGTAATTGTGATAGATTATAGTGAATTGTATTGCATTGTAGCATTGTTTCTACCACTTCTTCAACAAAATTTAATAATTTGTAATGATTCAATTACAACTTGACACTAAAAGAAATTGATAAAATTAACATTACTAATGACGTCTGCAATACGTAAAATAAACTCAAGTTATATTTTTCTTTGTAACACAGCAATTTTTATTATTACGAGAATATTTTGGATTAAGCTAAAGCTAGAAATTTTATAGACCAATACGTATAAGTTAACGGTTCTAATAAAAAAAAAAACAAAATAAATCTTCCAAGACCGCTGAAGATATTTGGCATTATATTGAGTTAACACATTGTCGACTTAACAGCATCAGCTTCCAAATTTTGTCCGGGTGCGTGATGATATGGCACATGACACATGAGAACAATAATTAATTACTTATAGACATGCACTTGTGGTTTAACATGAGCATTCGAAAACACACTTTAATCGATTAAGTAATTTGGTAGGACCATGGGTAAATTACCATTAGCCACCCAACGAGAAAATTCAATAAATATTTGGTTTCCCGAAAGTAAAACTTTTGGATCCAAAGAGTAAGTGAATCAATGAACACATTAGACTTTGGCCCTCGTCTCGTCCAAATTGTAAGCCCTAACAGGAAAGAAAAGGTTTTGGTATCAAGTTCTTTACTACCTTAAGTACATAATACTTTAGAAGGTTTCTAGAATAGCGTAAAATATTTTTAAATCTATCCAATTCAGTATTTGTCTACTTCTCAATAATTAAGTATAATAAAATATTAAATAAAATCACAAAACCACTAAAGATGAAAAGTTTCATACTATTCCTATTACGAATCGTTAATTTCACAAATTGTTATATTTTAAAAGTTACCAAAGTGAAAAGACCAACAATTATTATTAGAATATGAAATAATAGGGTGGAGATACTAATCGTAAGTAGTTTTCTACACAACAAAGATGTCCATCAGTTTGAGTTCGTACGTGAATCTTCCAACGGATTCGCTTGGTTTAAAAAGAGGTTTCTGTACTTCGGTTTCATTTTTTAACCGGTAATAGTGTATAAACTATTGCAATCAGATACGTTGCTTTTTCTATGTCCATCATCATCATCATCATCATCATTGTAAGGGCGCCAGTCTTAACACTGGTTGGATACGCACCACACTCCTATCCTGAACCATTATTCGCATTTCTCTACAACTCAAAAAAAAAACTTTTGGGTATTTCATTCCCACCAGCCACTAATGCTGGTAGGCGGGCAGTCCCTTCGGACTACGCCGGAAGATAAGGCGGAAGGCCCTCTTCAGCCTCCTTTCAGGAATCGTGGAGTGGGTGAGAAAGATGAGACGGACGAAATGAAGACAGAAGAGATTGAAAGATTATCTGTGGAATATATTACTGTCCCAGAATTTACCAAGAACACCACGGAAAAACTTGAACCAAGACAGACGGACCCGGAATCGAACCGGCGTCCCCTCGAATGCTAAGCAATCATCTAAACCTTTGAGCTATGCTGCTCGGTCTATAACTACAATATCCGACATCCCTAACTACCTGTGAACAGTGATCTAATCTATAGTAGGTCTACCTTTACTCATCTTAACCCCTGTTTCTGTTTCTAAAATGTCTCTAAGTAGCCTGAGAAGACATCCATAGTGCGCTCTATTATCCTATTCCTACTAATACTTCCTCATTTCTAATCTTCTCTATCCACGGTATCCTCATCATTCGTCTGTAGCACTACATTTCGAAAGCTTCTAACATTTCTTTTTCGCGACGCTTGCCGTTCACTTTTCGCACCCGTACAGCGCACTGGGGGCTTTTACAAGCTTGCTCTAGACCAAATGACGCACACTGGCGAAATTTACCAAAAAGTTGGTCTTTAAATATTTTTAAAAAGTTCCTGATAAAACAATATGTAACCAGTTTTTAAAACTTCGATAGATGACGCATTATTGAAGTGACATTTGAATTTTTTCATGATGGCAGTTTCTTAAAAATCTTAGCGCGAAGGCTGTCAAAAATAAATATTCACAAATATCTTTTATTGATATCAAGCACTACTATCCAGTTTATTTTCATTTTTAATTAAACAAAAGTTTTTGACTATGAATTCTATTCCTACAGGTGTGTTGAATTTTATCATTACCTATTTTAACTTAATTGTATAGTCTTTTTGGCAGATACACTTGATTTAAAGTTGAGCGTGTTGTGGAAACATTTGTCCAAATTTCAATACAACACTAAAAG
This sequence comes from Agrilus planipennis, assembly GCF_000699045.2. Taxonomy (NCBI): domain Eukaryota; kingdom Metazoa; phylum Arthropoda; class Insecta; order Coleoptera; family Buprestidae; genus Agrilus; species Agrilus planipennis. The sequence goes on from NW_020442466.1 coordinate 134,945, forward strand.
AAGTATAGCCAGTGAAGAAGGTCATAATATATATCCGAATTACGAAACTGTAACTAGAAGTCCCAGAAAGTTTGCTTTCAACTAAATTATACTTATTAGACACATATTTATCTTTAAAATATTTTGGCCAACTTTCTGGTAAATTTCGCCAGTGTGTGACGTCTCAATTTTGCTCTAATTTATCACCTTTAATAATAAACAGGTAAAATACTGACTGAAATTGGTAAAACAACATAAATTGTGTAATTCACTCACGTCCTATAAAATTTTACACTCTAGGTAGCGTTGCAGTGTACATTTGATTCACATTCGATTATTTCATTGTCCCTCTTGAGCAATAAACTTCTCACGAGTCATACATAAATATTTATTCGTCGACGATATCTAACCGTTTCACTCGAAATTTTGTAATTAGTGTGTTGTTCTACATCGCTTGTTGCATTTCTGTTCGTTTCAAACGTAATTATAAAGCAGCTCCCTATAGCGAGAAGGAGGAAAAGAAAATCAGGAAGCTAATATGGAAACAGATGTACTTTCTAGATAGTAACAAATTAACGTATACACACGTAACCGCACTTTTTGTTGATGTGGTTATTTGCATTTCCATGCCGAAGCATCCATTGTTGGGAAAAGATATCCATTCAAATTCGGATCGGTTAAACGGAGAACTGTAATTGCCTTTGAATGGTAACTTAATGTGTTTGTTGTTTTAATATTAAGATCGAAGACGCGATAGAGAAGAACTAACGGTGTCGGTTACGTATTAGGTGGAAATAACAGTTAGAAGATTTCAAGAAGTCATACACTTATCGCAAATAATTTTGAAATATATCTCAATGTGAGAGAAATAGCTATGAGAATACAATGATTGTTTGAAAATTGCTTTGCATATTCTTCACGCGCTGACGAAAGAACATGGGCGTGAAGTTAATACCGAATTAACTCATTTTTAAATGGGAACGGACCAACACATGGAGTGAACACTGGTAGATAACGATGCAGAATAAATTAGAAAATTTAAATTATCAAACAATGATCATGTTGTGTTTACAGTGTTACTAGTATCAGAAGATGAGATAAGTATATTAAAAGTCATCAAGAATCATAACTAAATGTATGTATATGTTGCCCGAAATGTACGAAATCTGTCATTATATACAATTCCTAGGAAATGTATATAATTCCTAAAATCGCCTGAAACTGTCTGAAATAAATTATAGTAGACACATTTTCTAGGAAATCTATTGGGATCCGTCAAATGGGAGGAGCCTAAAAACATGGCGCCGATTAGGGAAAATTTATCGTAGTTCCTATAGTGTACCGTGCAATTTCCAAGTTTTTAAATTACGATAAAATGATAAGTATTGACACAATATGTGATTGGGCTGACACAAAGCCTCGGAAAGGAAATTTCGTTGAAGGTGAGCGTGTTTTTAATGCCAATCACATTATAAAATTCGGAAATAACAAATCCGGAAGCTAGCCTTCAAATTCCGTCAAGTTTACTGCCTACTTTTTACAAACTTCGGATTTAAAAAGTGATTCACGTTATATAATTGGTGAGGTGATTCTGGGTGATTTAAGCAATATCATATCAATGACTTGCACGTGCAAAGCCGATTTAAGAGAACGTTGCAAACACATTATTGCAACTTTGTTGTATTGCAGCAGGTAGGTTCTTAACCTCAAAATACTTATATCGTATCATTAGAATTGTGTTAAATCAATTACACAGGAATAAATAATTTCTCACTTTATAATTTTAGTATGATTCTAGTTTTAAATATTAAGGTTATGGCTGATGGTAAATACTTGCTGAAATATAATCATGTGCATTAAAATGACGTGAACAAATTTTTATTCCGGAATTCACTTCTTTGATACCTACTGCTTTCATCCAAGCTTCTATTAGTTTACTTTTTTCTCTAATTTTCCGAATATATTTTTTACATATATAAAACGGTTAGTTTTTATTGGAAAGTAGTTAATGTAGGTGAAGAGTGAAGATCTATGTCTGAAGTGCTATTGCAGCTTTTCACTGAACATATTAACTTTTTATTTGATTTAACTTTAGAAGAAAACTTCGTCGACTCCATCATCAAAAAAATTTTTACTTTTTTAACGTGTTTTATTATTTTAATAAACAATTTTACAATTTGCGTGCACAGTTCCTATGTAAATTTTTCCCTCATTCGAGTTATAAATTTTGCCACCAGATGGTGTATGCCCATTTGACGGATCCCAATACATTTCCTAAATAGCAACCGAAAATGTATTACAGACAAATAGGCAATAGTACGGTAGGCTGTTTGCAGATGTACCTATATCCATTGGTGACGTCATTGTTTGGTTAGGGAGATTTATGACAGACGAGTTTCGTTAATGCCCCTGTCCACCACAAGTGGGCTGATATATTAGATGTTAGAATATTGTGACGAGGTTATCTTTGTTTCAGCAAATACGATGAACTTGAATTTTCAGTATGTTGTAGAGGTGATAAGGCTAATCATTTTCATATGTATAGATCATAATGAAACATACTTTTCGAAGACATTATTTCAACATATCAGCTCGCCTCCGGCGGACAGGGGCGTTAAAGAAACTCCAGTCTGTCATAAATCTACCTAATAACCATGCAATAACGTCACTAATGCATGTACATCTCCAAACCTAACCTAACCAAACAATAACATTTACTAGTACAATATAGGAATTTCATACAATTCCTAGGAAATGTATGCATTTCCCAGGATATGTGTTTATTAAAAATCTTTGAAACAATATTCTATAGATTTCCTAAATAGCCTCGGAGTTGAATATATTTCCTAGAAATTTGTAAGTTTCCAAGTTAATGTAAGTAATAAGTGGTAAAATATTTAAAAAATCAGTAGTCACATTCAGCAATCAGTTGTCAAAGATACAGAAATAAGCAAAAACTTATAATGTATTGGGTTTGAAGCAAGGGCAGGTGCTTTTTAATTTCTTTAGTAGAGAATAAATTTGTCTTTTAAACCGTATCACTTACCTACACATTAAAAACGTTGGGAGGTACATTTTATCAGATGAAAATAACACTTTCAAATAACAAATTTTATAAGTGGCTTTCTGACGATGGAAGATTTTAGACACTTCCGCTTGTTACCCTACGCGACTTACATAGTAAAATATTACACCTGTTAGTGGAGTTGACGTGAAGAAGGGCCTAATTTTGTGGTGTAATCTAATAGTCTTTAATTAGGTAGAAACACGCATTTTTCTAAAGGACGAGCCTGCCACAGATATTTAATTTTCTAGATAAAAATCAACAATCTTTTAATTGACGTGGGGGTTTAAAGAATATTAATTTGGTTAATGTTTTTAGTGTTGTTATACGTAAATATACGGAAAAAACTTTGTCACGAACGAAAGTTGTGTTCTAATGAAAGTCTTATGAGAGTTTTTTAAACGTTTTTTGGCATAGGAATTTCATCGTGCTTCAGATTATTTCTAGAATATCAATTCAATAACGTCCAATTAATAATAAATTCAATTGTCTGTAGTACGATATGAGATATTGAAATTCCAAAAAGTCACCGGGCTGACTGCTAACTAACTGAGTTTGAAAACTTTTTTGACGTGACAACGTCTTATAATTCGATGGAGCCGGCTGCACGCACGAAAAAACATGACTCATGCGGCGTTACCTCGCTCTGAGGCGTTCCATTTAAGGCNGAGAAGGTGTCCTACCAACCTATCTCGCCTATTTTTTATTGACTTCCACAGAGTCCTCTGTTCTCCTATTCTTTCCAATACCTCTTCATTTCTAACCTTTTCTACCCACGTTATCCTCATAATCCGCCTATAACACCACATTGTGAAAGCTTCTAACCTTTTCGTTTCCGCCGCGCCCACTGTCCATGTTTCGCACCCGTACAGCGCCGTGCTCCATACATACACCTTTAACAACCTTTTCGGATTTCTAAATTAACCGTACGCGAGCATAGAAGTAGGGTGTAGTGGGTAAAAATTCAAAAATGAATCACATATTTAATTTTGATTTTGAAATTCAAAATTACCATAAAAGATTTTTGTATTCTACTTGGACTTGAAATTACCTATCAGTCCCATTTTAGTTTGCACAAGTAATGAAATTTGAGTTTTTCAGAAACCATGAAAAAATAATAAACAATACACTTTGCGCTTTAAGTTTCAAAGTAATTGGAATGGTATATTTGACAATATCGAATACAAAGCACCATCCTTATTGGACCGATTTTGAAATCCTTAGGAAAAAATAAAAATTCACAAAACAATGTAAAAATCTTGGTATTTTTGTCAACCAAGACGGTAATGTCTTGCTACATGACACAAATCATTAATAACTGATACAAATACATGGGATTTCATTTATTACGACCTTGGTTATAACGACCATTTTGCTATAACGATATTAAATCTAAGTCCCTTGAACTTAAAGCACACTTTAGTATCGGATGTAATGCCGAGTTCGGATGTAGCAACTGTTTTTAATGAATCATTTGTAACAAATTCTTAGTGCAGGAGGAGCGACCGTAGTCGACCGCCAAAGACACAAAAGGGCTTTCTTATCTTTTGTTTACATCCACACAGATGGTCAGCTGGTGTGGTAACCTTTACCGTTTGTTTATAGTTGTTCTAAGCGTGTACGTTGAAATCGTTCAGTTATAAAGTGATATTCTGAGTATAAACTTTTGAATAAATAAAATACGACTCCTATAGGCACATTTACTATTAAAAAAAAAGACGGAATCATTTCAAAATTGAAAAATAGTGAAACTATCCATACGTGTATGTGTTTTTTACCTTTGCCTGTAGCGACTTCCGGATATAACGACGAAATTACAGTGGTTCCTTTGTCGTCGTTATACGCGAAATTCACTGTACCAAGAAATTGAAATACCTAACATTACTATGCGGCGGACTTGATTTTATCTAATACTGAAAAAAGCATTTTTGCCGGCTCCATATTTACGCCGCCCGGGGCCCATGGCCCCCTTTGCCCCCCTCTCCCACGCTAAGCATTATTTTTAATATCATGTAAGGAAAATACCAGAACTAAAGTAAAAACTTGAGAAAATATGGAATGTAATAGTGTTGCTTATAATTTTTCTCTTTAATTAAAAATCTACCAATCCTAATCAAAATCCTATTGTGGGCCAAATGAAACGGGAAGAGGAGGTTATAGATATATTACCTATGCTTAATAATATTAACCGAGCTAGACATTATTTATTGAATTAAGGTTCTACATCATATGTGATACATTCAAACTATTCCTTACTCAGACCGTTATTATCTTAGTGAATTAGAAGGCGGAGTTACGAGATATCTTCCCCATAATAAATAACATATAATCAGACTGTTTTGCATAAATAATGATCCACGTGGCTGTTCGCAAAATATGTATTTTTTGGCAACAGGGCACCTGCTCGCCTATCATATTTAGAGTTCTTAGAAATAGTACCGGCACCATCACCTGCTCGGATTTTATACTAATTTATTTCTAATGGAGGCGGTGTCGATGAATATTTTATGCGGTTCATGGAAGAGGATCATTTAGTTGGAGAAATTAGCAAGATGGAGCAACAGGCTCGTTCTTGACTTGCATATTAATGATACAGTTCTCTTTGTATATTAAACACAACATTAACAATAGTACTTCCTCCTGGTTAATGTTAAAGAATAATTATGTGTATGCAGGAGGAAATCATTTTGAATGAAGAAACTAGCTTATTTACGCCTAACAGTGGAATAAATTTCAGGTAACATATTTAGACAGCAGAAGAATTCACAAAAATCGTTATTTTTGCAAAGATAACATAAAGATTTCCGTATTTTCTGATTTAAAAACGCGATATAATTAGGAGGAAATTAACAATAAAATAGAGAGAATCAAACTTATGGAAGAAGAAAATAACGGTAAAGAAAAAGAGAAAGGAACAATGAGAAATTGATTGAACAGACCGGAAGAAAAAAAGAAAGAAAAGCTTATAGTCCGGGGCAAGAAAAGAAGTAGTTATTATAAAGAAAGAACATAAGAATTTGTAATAGTGAGATGGATAAGCTGGATATGTGTTGATGGGATTGCTGGAAGAATTGAAGGATGAGAATAAAGAAATGGAAGGAAAGCGAAAAGAAACAAAAAATAGAGAGGAGAAAGAGCAAAGAAGTTGGGAAAATTTGGAACAAAAATTAAAAACAATTCAAGAGGAAAACAGAAAGATAAAAGAAAAGAATGAAATGAAGCAGATGGTGATAGGGAAAATGGAAACGGAAAAATATATGTGGAATGGAAATAAGGAAATTAAAGGTGGAGCTAGAGAAAAAAGAAGAGAAGAAAAAAAAAATCTGGTAATATTTGGGATAGAGTTGAAGGAGGGTAGAGAAAAGAGGGATTCGGAAGGGTTGATAGAAGAAAACATGAGAATGGCTATGGAGGTGAAGGAAGGGTGGAAAATTAAAAAGGAAATATATGAGGTAATAATGGAGAAGTGGGAAGATAAAGCTCACAAACATCGTTATTTTTATAAAAACAACATTAACATTTCAATATTTTCTGATTTAAAAATGACATAAAATTTGTACTACTTATTCCAAGGAATTTTGGACTTGTATCAAATCTGTGTTCTAATTAATGATTCTTTGTAGGCTATACCTTCTGAAGATTATGATGAATATCTTAAATTCGTATAGGTGTGTATGTCAGAACATCTCTCAGGCTAGGTTTGAATTCAGAAGAAATTAATAGAAGTCGCTGATTTCGGAAGTCAGATAAATCAGGGTGGAAGAAACGGTAGAAATATAAAACAAACAATGGCTTAAGTCGTCATTAATATTGTTGTACACTCGCGAACAGCTACTTAATTTACAAATTCGGAAAAGATTGTTAAAAGTGTGTTTAGAGCAGGGCCTTGTACGAGTGCAAAACAATGATGGTGGTTCTGTCTGGGAGGATAACGAAAATACCATGGATAGAAAAGGTATGGAAATCATTCGGAAAAGGATGATTGGAAACCTTAGACGTATTAGAAGCAGGAGCAGAAGTAAAATGAGTCAGAGGTAAACTTAGATTAGATCAAACCAAATGATAAGGATGTGGAATGTTCCAGTTTTAGGAGAATTGTAAGATTGGCTCAAGGAATGAAAAAATGGATTCTAACCAGTCGTCAACCAGACTGACGACCCTTTGATGAGAACGATGTTTAAAAATCTTTAAGAAACAAGTGTTTTTTTTTTTAATTCTAGAAAACAACCTAAAAATTTGTGAAAGTTAATTAATTTAATTCTCTAACTTTTCAAAAATATTATCCATAATAAAAATGCTGTGTGATTCTATTAACTATTCATACAGAAAGAGTATCGTTGGTGCCTGAAGAAAGATACGGTCGTTGACAGTAAAATAATTGGTGAGTTACAGAAATTTTGTGTGTTAAGGCCCGGTAAACGCGAAGTTAAACAATGGTCCGATGGTCCCGAGAGCAATAGGGGGACCAGCGGGGTGACCGGTCGTCAAAGGGGCCGAAGTCTGGCTCCATCCAGCCAAACAGTAATCGATCTGAAAAGGAGAATTTTAATATTATGTTAGCCCACGGTATAAAATGAAAGTTTATGCTGAAAAAACGTCCCGCTCTGGAATTATAGCCGTCGCGTTGATATTGTTACGCTAACACGATGGAACATTCGGAGGAGTCACAGCCAACTCGAGTCCGGACCTAGAAGGACGGATGATAATATGTGTATTTGTTTCTGTTTTGTCCGGTAGCCGATGCCAATGGTTCAGGTAATTTCCACCGGGGCATAGTAGTATTCATATAAGGAACGAGTCACGAATCATTTTGTTAGAAAATGAGGCAAAAGCGGATAGGTGTTGAAAACAGACATGAAAAGATGCTCCAGAAATTCAAACTTATGTGTGATAGTTAGTGTTGCCCAAACGCAAGAACAAGACGAGACTTAGCCAGTCTTGGTCTTGGTCTTGCGCCAATACACCTGGTCTTGGTCTTGGTCTTGGTCTTGCGCTCCCAGTCTTGGTCTTGGTCTTGGTCTTGCAGCAAGAGTCTTGCAAGTCTTGCAATTACCTATTAGTCTATTACTATTTATTAAAGTTTACTTTAAATCCTAGAAAAACGTATTAGAATTGGAACATTGTGAGCTTGAATGAATATAGCCATAGTAAAGATCAAGCAGATTAATAAATAACTGAAGATTTGATAAGAAATTCGAAAAATCAACTGACCTATATGTCGTTTTCCATGGAAGTAACTGTTTCTTAATAAACATTTATGATCCTTGCTTTCTACCGCGCCGCCTCGCCACGTGCCGGCTCTATGATAAGGATGCCGCCGCAAATCAAACAATAATATAAAGCGTGTAAAAAAATTCGAAATTATTTTGCATGAGTATACCTACACCCTATGGCGGCAATCAAATAGTGTCAAATGTTATGATTTCGGCGTGGCGGCAACGATTGTTTTAGATTTCAAAAGAAGCCGCCGGCGCGTGTATCATAACCATGTACTTCCGAAAAGCGGCAAATTTCTTTGAGAAGTAAGTACAAAACCTTTGATGCCGCATTATCAAAGTGCCGATGGTTAAAACATAACTATGCATGCACTCAGTTTGATTTTAATAATTTTTTTATTCGCTATGTTTATGGTATTAGTCGTAATGCGCATAGGTCCAGTTTTTCATATTCTTTGATACAGTTTTTTGCGTCTCATAGAATTCCTAAGCGTACCTACCTATACACCGAACTGTTACACCTAACTACTCAGTGAAATAGCGCTAAGTCCTAGCTGCAAGACGCAAGAGTCTTGCAGGCTATGTCTTGTTCTTGCTCAAGTCTTGCACGGTCAGTCTTGGTCTTGGTCTTGCTAAAAATACGCGGTCTTGTTCTTGGTCTTGGTCTTGCAAAAACGCAAGAACAAGACCAAGACTGCAAGACCAAGACTGAATTTGGGCAACACTAGTGATAGTGCAGAACATTAGGTACTTTTATCTCCTCAAAATCTTAAAAAATGCTAAGGTATGGTTTACAGGATTTTATATTATCCTAACTTAAACCCAAAATTTTAAAGAATCAGAAATAGAAAACCCAAATCTAACAATGCTCTTGTTAAAATTAGTACAAACATACCACGACTTAATGCAGAAGTTTAGAAGAAAAATTAAAATCAAATAGAAATGTTCCTCACCAAACAGGTACAGAAAGACACAACTAAATCTAAAACATATTCCAAAGTTGATTTCATAGTGCAATCCAAAATCACTGTCATCATCATAAGGTGATGATCCTGAGCTAATCTTCGCATTTCCCTAAAACTAGAACAACTTACATCCTCAATCATCCTTAACTATTTGTGAACAGTAATCTAATCTAGGTCTACCTCTACCCCTCCTAACTCCCACTTCTGCCTCTAATATGTCTCTGACTACCCCTTCATGCCAGAGAGGTGTCCTACCAACCTATCTCGCTTATTTGTTATTGACTTCCACAGAGTCCTCTGTTTTCCTATTCTTTCTAATACTTCTTCATTTCTAACCTTCTCTACCGACGGTATCCTCATCATTCGTCTAAAAAACCACATTAACAACTGTACAGTTTAATAAATAAACCTTAACCTTGAAACATTCAAAAGTGAATCTAATTTTTTTAATTATGTACTAATTTAAATTTTTTAATAATGTACCTAATCATTCTTTCGAATCATTCTCTTTCTTCACTCATGGTATTGACTGTTTTCTTACGTTATTACCGGGTTTAAATTCGATCTCGCTTTCGTGGGGGTTAAGAAGTTGGATTTTTTCTTTCTATTGTTTTTTTCCAGAAGCTGGAGATGAGTAATCTCTTTGTTAGACTCAAAAAGGAATTAATTTCACCATAAAGTTAATGAATCGAATAGAATTCGCGTTTAGATTTTTTCACAGAACTAATAAATAAAGCTTGCAGCAAGAACAGGTGTTTTTTCAGCAGAAGAGCACAGTCGAGTAGTTCGCGTGTTTTATTGAGAATTGGATTTTGTTACAAGATAATTAAAAACCTGACTTAATTAAATCCCTCTGATGCTATTTCTGTCAATAACGCCTCAGCTCCAAGACTGTTGATGGTTGATTTAACAAAAATCATTTGTCAGAGGTACCAGCATTTGAGCTTCTTCTCTATATAATGAAACAGTCTTGAGTCGCAAATAATAAAAACAGCAACACAGTTTTTATAATGTTTTACATAATTAACCTACTGGTTAATGTAATTGAATGGGCCAAATTAATAAAAATACAAATGGCGTAATAGGCAAGCAGAAATCCCGATATCTGATATAAAATATAATGGAACTATAATAATTGATTGTGCCTTCTTGTAAAAAAAAACTTTTGGGTGTTTCATTCCTATCACCAACTAATGCTGGTGGGCGGGCAATGCCTACGGGCTACGCCGAAAGGTAGGGTGGAAGGCCTTCTTCAACCTTCTTTCAGGTACCGTGGGAATGGGTGGATGATGGTTCGGGTGAGAAAGATGAGACGGGCGAAATGAAGACAGAAGAGAATCAAAGATTATCTGTGGAAACCACAGAAAAACTTGGACTAAGGCAGACGGACCCGGAATCGAAACGGCGTCCTCCCGAATGCTAAGCAATGTACTAAAACTCTAGGTCATGTCGCTCGGTTCGTTGTTTAATCTCAGGTGTAGATATAGTTCTAATAAAATAATTCGAAGTGGTCTGTATTCTGTCGAAACTGCCAGACGCGGATCGCGATTTCGATCTTTTTGGATCTCATCAGCGCGTCGCAGGCAGCTCCGACAGAACACAGACCAACTTTTGCCTGCTGCCTTCACAGCGCGTTTTAGAAAATACCACAAATGGCGCGGTAAGCGCCATCTGTAGTACGATTGATTTCGATAGAATACAGACCACTTCGAATTATTTTATTCGATTATGGTAACGTGCCTATTACGTTGAGGTTAGCTACGCCGGGATTCGTTTCAGCAAGCAGATATCCATATATTTAAATGGACCTTGTTGGAGCATACGTACCTAATCCTAAAATCTAGCATCGTACTACAAATGGCGTTTACCGCGCCATTTGTGGTATTTTCTAGATAGAGTTCTGCTTTTTAATAGCAGTCTTTGACACCCGCTAAAAGTTTAGATTTGCTCCAATGCTGATCTCGAGTTGGGCCCAAAGAGAACGCAGGTAATATTTTACATTGCTGAATTGGACTTGGTGTAAAAAATTCAAGGTGAGGTTATGGTAGGGACAGTTGCACTATTTAATATCAAACCATAGCAACATTCACAACCACAACCTTTCCATATTTATTAATTACAGTCTGATTCTCCGCCTTACGAATCTATGGAATGAAAACCGACTAATCAGTTACTAACTCTGCAAACCCTCGCTTTTTATTGACATTATTAATAAACTACAAAGGAATGCGTACATTATTTATCTAAATTGTACTTGGTGCACATAATTTTGAACAAATAAAGCTTTGTTATGTAATGGTAGTGGCTTTTCTCAATGATATCCATTCTTCAAAGATTCATTACTTTCTGCTTAGGTTGAGACCAAGCAGAGCCCAATTCAGCCACTTCTAAGGAGACACTTAGGAGACTTCCTTAAGGTCTGTGGTATTCAAAAGGATAAATATTAATTCACTGACAGCTCCTATATACCAAATAAGCAAGCAGAAACTTTGCTAAGGCCCTTGCTTTCATAATAAATTCAAAATTGCGATCCACATCTGATAGTTTCGTTAAATTTGTGACATTGGACCAGATTACCGATAAATATTGGTGGAATTTACCAGTTTTTTTCGTATTGAGAACTCCTGCAGCGAATCTAAGTATTCGGTAGCCACCAGTGATCTAACGCCTCAAAGGATTGCAGCGAAGCGTGAACAAAAATAGGAGCCCGAATACCAGAGCACAAGGGCATGAAAAGATACGTTTGATATGCGACGAAGGGATTGCAACGACAATGGCATTATGAATAAATTATCATCGTGTCTTTAAAATTTGACACAACAAAACCCGTCTTGATCTTAATCAGAAATTACCTTAACGGAAATGAAACTGTTTGGTTTCTGTGACCTAACCTGTCCAATTCTCTTCATCAGAAACTAGGGAAAAGGATTAGAAAGTTTTCGTAATTGAAATCCAATTAAAGTTAAGCAAAATTGTTAACAAAACATACCGCATAGTGGAGATGATCGAAATATATTTCTAAAAGTCTTATATCTCCTCATTTCAAAATTCAGTAAATTATCAAACAATTAATGTTAATTTCCCAAATTAGTTCCCACATATTACATTTGTCTATTCTAACCCATTCTCGTTGTAATGCTAGTTTAAAAAATTTTGTTTCATAACATTAATTTCCAAAGCAAATTTTTAATAGATGTTTATAATAAAACCATGGAAATGTCTCGTTCTCTCGGTCGACCGTTTCAGCATAAACTGTTAAAGAGAGTAAGTATTCGGAGAATAAAAGATGGAAAATTACGCTCGAAAGAAAGTTAAATTATTATTTCTGACAGCAAAGAGAGCTTTATTATAGTATTAAAAATATTACAATCATACTACAACCATTTCGATAATAGTATAAATTTAAAACAATGAAAGAGTTTTCAACTTTAGTCTCTACCCATTTTTGGTATTTTCAAAAAGTTATTGTTATGAGAATCAATTATTATTATAAGAATACTTAACTACATTATCTGTCTATATAACAATGATCTCAAAGTTCGTAACTATCAAACCATCATCTTTTTCCGTTTTATTTGCTCATAAAAACATCCCTCAAATTTACCCAGTTATTGGGATCCGTCAAATGGGAGGAGCCTAAAAACATGGCACCGATTAGGGAAAATTTATCGTAGTTCCTATAGTGTACCGTGCAATTTCCAAGTTTTTAAATTACGATAAAATGATAAGTATTGACACAATATGTGATTGGGCTGACACAAAGCCTCGGAAAGGAAATTTCGTTGAAGGTGAGCGTGTTTTTAATGCCAATCACATTATAAAATTCGGAAATAACAAATCCGGAAGCTAGCCTTCAAATTCCGTCAAGTTTACTGCCTACTTTTTACAAACTTCGGATTTAAAAAGTGATTCACGTTATATAATTGGTGAGGTGATTCTGGGTGATTTAAGCAATATCATATCAATGACTTGCACGTGCAAAGCCGATTTAAGAGAACGTTGCAAACACATTATTGCAACTTTGTTGTATTGCAGCAGGTAGGTTCTTAACCTCAAAATACTTATATCGTATCATTAGAATTGTGTTAAATCAATTACACAGGAATAAATAATTTCTCACTTTATAATTTTAGTATGATTCTAGTTTTAAATATTAAGGTTATGGCTGATGGTAAATACTTGCTGAAATATAATCATGTGCATTAAAATGAGTGAACAAATTTTTATTCCGGAATTCACTTCTTTGATACCTACTGCTTTCATCCAAGCTTCTATTTGTTTACTTTTTTCTCTAATTTTCCGAATATATTTTGTACATATATAAAACGGTTAGCTTTAACAAACAATTTTAATGAACAATTTTACAATTTGTGTGCACAGTTCCTATGTAAATTTTTCCCTCATTCGAGTTATAAATTTTGCCACCAGATGGTGTATGCCCATTTGACGGATCCCTATAATTGACGTGCGTGTATTAACGTACGTACGAGTAAGAAGTTAATATTGTAAGATTTTTTTAATGAAAGTATTACATTAACTAATTACTAAACACTAGAAAAATACAACTTTATTTCTAGCGGACGTATGAAGAATATTGGTTTTGTTGAAAACTTTTACGCTTGCATAAAAACCACAAACTACAAATCAAAACAAACAAACACAAACACATATGCAATACATATACAGCACAGCGTAGAGGCAATCTGCTAACAATTTGCTGAAATGACAATTTTCGGATTATCGGTTGCTAATAACAGGTTAAAAAACAGGTTAAAATGTCTCCTTCTGGACATATCCACTAGGAGTCACTCGTGCCGCGTGACGCGTAATGCGTGATGCTTTGACACCCTAACGTTACACTTTTCGTCTTTGTACCCTAGTAAATTTATTTCCTACCGTCGATAAAGAAGTTTCAATAGATAAAGAAGTTTCACTTCAATAATTAATAAAAGAAAGATGGTAACAAAAATAAAACTGGCAATTTACATAACGGAATATTCCGTTACGTTCTTATCATCGATCATCTCACTCCGTTACACATAAATTTATGTTACGATTGTGTTATCGTGATCACACAGGCGCATCTCTCAAGTTGCACGATATGATATAATGCCGCATCCGCTGATATAATAACAGATTTAGCACGGTTATAAATAATCGTTGTTGATTCTAGATCACGGGAATGCACCTAACATGTAATCCGTTACGATCGTTCGATAATCGCCCTGTTATTTTCACCTCGTCGAAGATTGCCGGGTTGAGATGGTGGTCGCAATCGAGTTACCCCGGGCAGTGGTGGCACCTGCACTCGCGACGAACGCGGGAGCAGAAACAAAAGATAACCCGAGACTGATGCAACGTCAAAGGTGGCCCCGATTATCCACTGAAGCAGCAGCAGGTGGATCGCGAGCTTGAAGATTGATATGAAGTCTATTGTTTTTCGGTAGTTGACAAGGTGGCCTTTCGTACAATTATAATATTATGTGAGCATATCGGTCCCTATTCTTCCGGTTGTAACATTTTTATGTAACAGTATGATTAATTGATTCCCATAAGAATTTATTTAGCTTTCAAAGTTTTTGATCTGATAGTAACAAGAAAATGCTCTAAGGCGCCCGCTAGAAACTTCTCATTCTTGTTTTGTTGCTTCTTGTTGTTTCTGATGCAAGAACAGAACCAGACATTTGGAAGTAAGAACAAGACAATATATAACGATTTCTCTTAGAAAGAGCAAGATTTCCTGTGGAGAAATTAGGAAGAAGCAACAACTTTATGAAATACAAAATTTAAATTTGCAATGTTCTGATAGTTAAAAAGTACTGAAATGCATGACATGAAGTATGCAAAAATTAAGTACACGTAGGTATACAGAAATTAGGGAAAGAGCGAATAAAAAGATAGAGGACGAAAGATTAGAAGAAGTAGCTGTGAAGTCAGATAAGTCAGAACAGAAGGACTAGTAGGAATATAAAGGAGAGAATAGCGGATAGGAATTTAATGGTGTATGTTTCGAGCGCGGCGATTTACGGGTGCTAAACATGGATGGCGGAAAAGAAAAGGGTATTCAAAATGTGGTGTTACAGGCCAATGATGAGGATAGAGAAGGTTAGAAATTAAGAAGTATTAGAAAAAAAAGGTGAACAGAAAACTGTATGGAAGTTAATAAAAAATAGGCGAAAAAGTTAGTAGGTTATATCAGTGACATATTAGAGGCAGAACCGGAAGTTAGGAGGGGTAGAGGTAGTCCTAGATTAGGTTACTGTTCGCAAATAGTTAATGATGTGGGATGTTTTAAGGAAATGCGAAGATTAGCTCAGGATAGGAAAGAGTGGAGGTGCGTGCTCAACCAGTCTTAGGACTGCCGATCTTATGACCAACCAATTCAGGAAAGTGCCATGAACACAGCCGAACCAAATAGCTGCTCTTCTGAGAGTTGCGTTTTTCTACACGTAACAGATAATATTTATATTCTACTGTCAAAATCCTTCTTTCACGAATTAAGACAAGTCATATTTGGCGTTTTCTCAAATGAGCAAGATTATGAAATAGTTAGACTCTTACTAGCAACACAAGAATCAAGTCAGAAAGAAACTGACAATACAAGAAGTTAAACGAAGCAAGATTTTTGCCTTATCTATAACTATTGGTGACCACCTCTAGTTTAGTAGTGACTTTATAATCTAAGTTAAAATCTACGTCAAATATGATGACAAAGGCACCCAGATTTGTTTTTCTAGTAGATAAACATGTTAAGCGGTAAAAGTTAAGTCAGAAATTAATATCTCATGATAGTTTTCAGCTTTCACAAGTTTTAACTAATCCTCGAAATCGAGACCTACTGGATTGAAATTAATGTAGAAAACGATTAAAAGCCTTTACTCAGTGATTAGCTTCTACGTTCACAATTATAATTTTACAAGCTTTACACGGAGAAAATGAAAAAGGAAAATTTACCTAAATATTAAAGCGATATTTACAATTTATCCCATTAGCCCTTTGCCTGGTAAGCGAAAACAATAAAAATTACAATTGGGACCCGAATTTGTAAAAATAAAATCCCAACAGAAATAAATTTACTAGATATTTTTGTTGATATTACAAATTTAATTGTTATAATTAAGAAACTTTTTAAAGAAACATGTTAAAATTGAGGTTATTACAAGTTATCTAATAAATTCTATTACTTTTACGGCTAATTCAGACATTTACAAGCGAAAATTGTAATATTTGCGTTGTCATAAAAATTTAGTTTTCTCCGTGTACCTCGTTATAATTAGAATTAGATATAATTCCTTTCTTCCGGTAAAGAGACGAAATTTATTTAGAGCAGTGCAAATCTACCACTAAAAGACCTTTATTGGTATAATAAATGCAGAAAGGAAACATTCGTGCTTATGTAATTTGGATACTGGCGAAAATAATGATTGTATTTCTTTTTTAATCTCAGGTTTCGTCCGTCGGGCGATGTGGTGTGGTGCCACAAAATGTATCACTTTTTAACTGTTTACGAGCAACACTTCCGCTACCAAATTAATTACAGCAATTAAATTCGTAAGGGCCATTAAGGCCTTTTTTACAGCTGTGGTTTAATTCTTGCGGCTAAACACCTCCTTGAGAGACTACATACACGTAACTACGTATGGACTTTCGGTTTCGACAAAACGGCTTATAATAACACCCCCGAAAAACATTAAGTAAAANTTTCTTTTTTTATTACTATATAGTATGAGTATAATGTATCTTGAAATAAGCATTTTGAGTTTTTTTGGTAAGCTAGAAGTTGGAGATGTTGCGTTTAAAATAATTCTTTATTTATTATGGAAATGTAACCATTATTTCTGGCTTTGCGTATTTATTATCTACCAGATAGTCAAAACCAGGTCGAAAATATAAAAAACTGATGCTATATCACTAGCATAGCTCCCAAATTTATACACCCCTGATCTCTTATCAGCAGCTATCATTCACGTAACAACTATAATAGCTCCGCCTATAATTATTATGTCATCCCAACAGACAATTTTATACACTACGTATATATATTAGCTAACTAAACTTGCCTACCTCAATACCTAATAATCCCTTTGGTAAATTTCTAGATGATGCCCCCCCAAGGGCATGGGGGGGAGGTGTAATCGAAAGAGGAGGTCTCCCCCACTACTGTACCATAAACAGTTCGTGGCGGTCTCACCCCCATAAAAAGTTATGGGGGTTGAAAGTTGATTATTTTGACAATTTTCATATGCTATAATTCAAATAAAATTCAATAAAAAAATTATTTTCAAGCGGGTGGAGATGGGGGATCGAAAGAGGGTGGTCACTTGAACAAAACCCGATAACCTAATCTAACCTAACCTAACCTACCTTATTGAGAAAGATATTTAAATAATGTTTTATGTAACTTTCTCAATATTTTTATTTATTTCTCATTAGTTTTACCTTTGAATATTGTTTAAGAATGAATATAAATATTTACATGCATAGAAATGTATAAAAATTGACATATTTATTAACTTTGAACCCCCATAACTTTTATGTGGGTGAGACCGCCACGAACTTTATATGGTACAGTGGTGGGGGAGGCTTCCTCTTTCGACCCCCCCCCCATGCCCGCTCCCGAAGGGGGTGAGGGTCATCATCTAGACCTTTACCGAAATTTCCTTAAATCTGAAAGCGTGCCAAATATCGAACGTGTTAGTAGACATCTCGCCCCCTCTTAGTTACTGCTTTCAGAGTGAAAAAGAGAGAGAGAGAGAGACAGAAGCTGACAGGGTAAATTCGATTTGTCTGCCATCTAGTGAATATATCTACTAATAGAAGTCGTTTTTAAAACTTTAATGTATTTAACTTTTGAGCGACCGATAAATTCTATGAAATAATTTTTATTTTTAGTTCTATTAAACGATAAATCGAAATATTTTAGGCTTCCAAAAGGAGATAATAATATCTTATACTACACTGTTGTTCTATTTTCATAAATTAATTAGGAGCTAAAACTAAAATTAATTTTTCTGGAATAAACTACTAAATAATTCAGTAGGTACATACATAATAACACACCACCAACTATTTTACTGATTCCTTTAACATAAACTGTATATTACGAAGCTTCTTTTGCTACAAAACTGTCAATAGGACCTATCTACAAATAAACCCCGTATGAATTATTCAGAATAATAAAATAAAAATTGATAAAACACAAATCTTAAAATTACCCGGTAAATGTAAATTTTAATACTTCGTTTTATTAAAAGGA
Organism: Agrilus planipennis; assembly: GCF_000699045.2. Classification (NCBI taxonomy): domain Eukaryota; kingdom Metazoa; phylum Arthropoda; class Insecta; order Coleoptera; family Buprestidae; genus Agrilus; species Agrilus planipennis. The sequence goes on from NW_020442466.1 coordinate 153,425, forward strand.
CGCATTGTATGACCTCGTAAGTGACAGAAAGTAAAAGGACAAATGTGCAGATGTGTCCGATTAAAAGAAACATAAAACGGACCTTTTATTAACATTTTTGTCTCACAGTGATACGCACATGCTGCCACGAGTAATGACAACAAGTCATTAATTTATTTCCGAACAGAGTTTAAAGCAGTAAACACTTCTCCAGTATTTTGGGGAACGAATTTGCATTGAATTAAAACGAATTACATGCTTGTTATAAATACAGTGTGTGGTAGTGTATGTAACACCGTGTCAGCACCAGTTGCTGTTACAGGAAAGAAAGACACTGAGTAATAAATTACCTATTTAATTTCACTTCTTATAAACACCTTTAATGCAGCTACAGAAATTCAAACATCCCTTCATGCGCAATTAATTAAATAATTCGGATGTTAAACGATAGAGAAAGTCAGCAATGTAACATAGTCTCAGAAGTCCTTAGTAAAACACCATGGGTAAGCCAAAACTTCACATGCTTTTCGACATCTAACGTGCCATCTTCAGTTTGTAAGTCTCTTACTGAGTTTGATGCATTACAGGTATTATAGAAATTCACAAGTATCTAAAATCTACAGATTCAACATTGCCGAATATCACATCAATTTGGAGCACAGTGGGACTGTCGAAAATTTATTCATATGGTAGCTAGATAATATGGTGAAAAATGATAACAGGAATGGAAGGATAGAAAGTGGTAGTAAAGAGAGTTTTGATTTCTAGTCATAAAAAGTGCAGGCCAGTGAGAGAGGGAAAAGTCTCGATATCATGAGTTAGTCAGCTTTGAGCGATTGAGTATAGATGCAAGTAGAAAAGTTGTCTTAGATTTGGGCTAAAACAGAGTAAAAGGGTTCTTATTCAATTTAATGATAATTTATAGAAGGGTTAGAGGAAGAAAAAGAGAAGAAATATAATTACAGTGAAGAACGAAAACCAACTGAATAGATTAGAAGATGCAAGAGAATGAAAAGGGGATATCAGTGGACGATATATGTAATACCTCTTCTACAACGAAGGGTGTAATTTGTTGTGAGTGTTTGTATGTTTTTAGTTAGCAACATTGTCTGATTAATTAATGTGTATTTTATTAATAAATAAATTGTAGAAGTCTATTTTTATGGGTCCAGCAGACTTGAACAAATATTTAATTTAATGCGACAGTATTATAAGTATAATTTTTATTTCAATGTTGTACAGGGGAAGTACGTAATTTTCAACTTAATTACGGTCAAAAAACGTAGGACATCTCAAGTGAATTGGTACTTTCTACTGTTATTAATATTATAGTCGAATAAATTCATTATTTTCAACGACTTACTAAATTACTCACAATAAAATTGAAAAAGCGTCAATTACTTTTTCTTAGTTTACCTACTCACGATATCCTCCCGTGTAAAAAGGTCACGACTCCTCACTGTTGCTTTCTATAGAAAGGTTAAAGAGGTTAAAAATGACTGTAAAATAGTCCGCTACGAAATATAACTACTTTGGGAACGTACATATACTACTTGACCCGTCACGGGGGCAAGGGGTCTTCAAAAATACCACGCCTGGTCGCTGGGGGGCTCCGGTTTTCGTCACGCAACCAATATCCTCTAGGGAAATTGTTCTGTTTGTATAAAACGATTTCAAACCATACTTGAAAATTTGAGGGGAGGGAGTCTTGACATACAGTACGGGTGGTCACTGAGGGGGGCGGATAAAAAATTGTAAAAATTACGTAGTATGGGTACATTCTCTTATATGTTAAGGTTAATTCAATCAAATTGGTAAAGTATGACTCTTATATTTTGAATTCCAGGAAGTCGAAGCTAGAGGAAGACTCAAATGTTAATAAAATTTACAGAAAAATGGTATTATGAGTACATTGTACCCTAAGCTTCTCACACATTAAAACCGTGCGCAAGTTCATCAATTATTATCGGTCTTATCTCATTCTCACGCCACCTCAATTAATACTCGCTTTGGTGGTGCATCTGATGGTAAAAACAGGAACGTATAAATGCAGGCACACTCAAGGTACATACATCACGCCGCCGCATATTAATTTTAGTTAAAATTCCTGCCTTATAGATGGCCGCTCTTTCTGGAACTTATGAGTTGGATTCCGTGCATATGCGGCCGCCGTCACGTTAGCGTCGTTGCCATCAAGTTCCTCTTGTTTTCACTACTCCGAAAGCATTCTCGTAATTGCGAAATAAATTATTGCGCTACTCGAAATGAAGGATAGAGGACAAGGCGCGATCCAGAGACAGCGGTAGTGCATTGTGATGTCGTTACCTTAACGCGCGCGCCAATCCGCGCTCTTTCGCTCTTTTTCCTCTTAGTCCCGGTGGTTGCACCAGCACCAGCATCTCGTTTGCATTCACCAAGACGCGATGCCGGTCGAACTTAATAAACGTCAACAGAAAATGATCTGATGCGTAACTAACTAGAGGAACGAGAACGTTCGCACACGCTTCCGAACGCGGGGGGGGGGTTGTTTCATATTGAGAATAACGATAAATGGTGTGTAGGGTGGAGTAATGAGCAAAAATGAGTATTGTGATGTGTTGGTCAAGACCAAGAGGTCATGACTAAATAAAAAAGACCAAGATTAGGAAGTTGACTTAGGCTTTCCAGATTCTAACCGTGTCTTACTAATGAAATGTCGGAGTGAACACGGTTAGAATTCGGAAATCCAATTTCTTTTTACTGAGAGCAAGGCTTATTAGAAACATCCTCGCAATCTTCTCTGTCTGGCCTTTTATTGCAATAGTTTCTTTGTAAAACGGAGTTCAAGCAATATATATTTTGGAGGATACCGTGAAAGAAGCAAAGATGATGCGTATTTTTGTATCAGCAACAAATATATAGAGTGTTTTTCAAAAGTTGTGATGTTTGCGAAATCGGTTACTTATTGAAATCCTATTTACATTTATCATATTTAAAATGGGCTAAAAAGATATAGGTATACGTAACTTTACTGTAAAAAGCACGGGGTGTTCCAAAGTTAACTAATTTGATCGATGAAAAATAAAAGAGAAAACAATTTTGTATTCTTGGTATTGGTTTCTCTTTGAAGAATAACGATAACCGAAGGAGTTAAAATTTTGCAATGACAAGGATAGGATTGAAATTACAAGGATAATAACGGATCACATGTTATATGTAATTGTAAGTTTTCTGAACTATTACGATATGTCTTGCAAAAACATTGAGCCGATGTCACAAGACAAGACGTACTGTCTTAAAGCAATACCAAAAGCAAGACTAATTGTGCTAGAAGACCAAGACTGTATTAATCTTATCTTGGTCTTGTGATAGAGTGGTCCAATTGAAATAACCAGAGGAAATATCACTCCTTTTTCGTATTAACGAAATGTTACTATTACACTGCCTATTTTTTGTCAACCTTAAATAAGTTATATTGGCAGATTCCCCCATCGAAAGTAACGGAAGTCAAGAGTCAAGAGTTTGCTTTAAAAGCATGACGGATCACACGAAGTTAATATTGCAAAACAAGCGTTTCACTCATTTCAATCTTCACAGAGGAAGAATTGATGGAAATAAAAATGAATTACCATGAAAATTTTCATTAATATCCAAGATAGAAGTGGCCGATCCAAATGATCTAACTATAGTATACATATTATCTCCACATTAGATTTAAACACTAACTATAGACATTTTTTTGAACTCATTACTGTAGACTCATTAATAAAACAGGTCATACTGTCAGATATTCACATGAATATTGTTTTAAACTTAATTTTCTTTCCTACTCCTGTTTCTGCCTCTAATATGTCTCTGACTAGACCTTCATTCCTGAAAAGGTGTCCAATCAACCTATCTCGTCTATTTCTTATTGACTTCCTTAACGTACTCTGCTCTCCTATTCCTTCTAATGCCTCTCTGTTTCTAACCTTTCCCGCCGCATCCACCGTCCATGTTTCGCACCTATACAACGCCGTGCTCCAGACATGCACCTTTAATAATTTCATTCGAATTTCAGAATTAACCGTTCGCTACTACTAGTCCTACCCATCTTGATTTATATGACTTTCTAGATGCCAACTATTACAAAATAAACATATGTATTTAGTAAAACTATGATGAATCTTGCAGGCCGGAAAAGTGTTCAATGTAACCAGCGGGCTGCGGGTAGGCTACCCCTGATCTAAAGTGTGCAATCTTAATTCCTATATCCTTTAAACGTGTAAATAATTTAGGTTATTTTTTATAAATCTCATATATATTATTATTTATTTATATTCTCTTCAGTAATATCTGCCGAATGTTCAGAGAGAGAGAGAGAGAGAGAGTGCCCAAGTAGCGGCCGCGATACGTTCAGGTTCGCGGACTCACAGAACGTCGGTTATGTTCCTCAATTCATCTGTGCCTGCTTTGGAATTCGAAATCTGGGTACTTGGTAGATACACACGTTAAATGGCCAAATTATTACAATTTGTCAGACGTTACGCGGTGGTCTTTGCTTTACCGAACTCGACCAGTTCTGTTATTTTCTTTAGCATTTTTGCGGCATTTGCTTTGACCAGAGGAATATTCCGTCAGCCAGCTTTTTATTATTTTGAATTTTTTACATGGCCAGCCAAAGTTTGGAAACGACTAGGTAATATTTTACACTGATAACAAATAATAATGCCTACCTATTATAACGTGGTCGCAACATTAATTTAGGCACAAAAAAATGTACCTACCACAGGAATAAAAGCAACGATTCGTGAAACTTACCGTTATCTTCAATGGACAATGAGTAAATCATAGACTGCAGGCTCTTATGAGAAACACCCAGCTTCCATCTATGTCTGAAAATAAGAAGATAAATTATTTGTGGCGACTTCTTTAAAAGTTATGGTCTATTCTCTTGTATCAATGTAGGAGTAAAAATATGTACTAATACACCGACGTTTCGCCTTTTGGTGTAGTTACATGTTTTCTCAATGTAAGCTTTTGAGTCGTTAGATAGACATAAACCATTATGGTACTCCACACCATCGCCAGGAAAATCAACTATTAGCATGAAAACCGTTCTGAATAAATATTACCCCAAAGGGCGAAACGTAGATGACGTTATATTCATAAGCTTCTAGTTAAAACGGATTTCTTTATCTTCCTATTTTTATATTAGGTTATCCCAATTGATTTCAAACGTTCACGATGAGTAATAGTTATTGTACTATTATCTACCTTTCATGTGTCATACGTGGTCAGATATTGGCTATCTTACCTGTAAACAATTTCAGTTATGTGTCTATTTAATCAACATCTTTGCACATCACTTCTAATGTTTTTTACGTCACTTTCGCGAACCGAACAAACTACTAGTGAATCCGTTAGAAACTTCTGATGAAATGTTCACTGAGCACAGGCTTTTGCCTTGACGGTTAGGCACCGATAAGGGGACGTCGACGTAATCACTGCTTCGAAGGTTGCCATCGGACAAGCTGGCACGATTCTTGCAATGTCAAGGGTAATCAGAAAAGCGGAAAGTGAATCTTATCTTTTCGGTAACTTGGATCTGGAAACAAAACATTTCTTTTTACTAAGTAGAACGATAGACGCAATAATAGATACGTAATAATATATAGGTTTATTTTACATGTAATAACTAGTTTAGTGTAACTACTGACTATAGATATAATTCTGGGAATTAGTTATTATAAATTCTTTTTATTTAATGGTAAATATTAACAGGTTACATAAAGAGTGTTCGGTATAGTAATATTTCCGATATTTCGTATGGTGATTACCCTTTTTGTGTGACAATGATCCAATTATATCACTACATAGTATAAAACAAGGTCGCTTCCCGCTGTCTGTCCCTATGTATGCTTAGATCTTTAAAATTACGCAACGGATTTTGATGTGTTTTTTTTTTAGTAGATAGGGTAATTCAAAAAGAAGGTTTGTATGTATAATACATGCATAATATAGTAGAGAAACACTGATAATTTAGAGGTTTCTAATGTGATGTCGTAAATAAACACATTTTTTGCATGCAAACGCTGGCTGAACCCTACGAGATAGATCAAAATAATGTAGTACAGTATTGTACATCCTAATAAGATCTACAACAAAAACCGGGATGGTATATGTCTATCTCTTAGGGCGGCTGAAGAAGACTTTCATTGGTCCTAGACCGGCCTGAGGTAGAGGGGTCTTAGTCGGTAGGTCCGAGGTCTTCTTCCTCGGGAATCCGACACTCCCCAGTCGTACGGACGGCTGGGAGTCTTTTAAAGATTTCCCCTCTTCCACGGAAACATAAAAAAAAAATCTCTTAGGGATAACCCACAATAACCATTTTTTATCCTTTACTTTTAATGAGAAATAATGACTTATTTACTAAACGATTTTAAGTAATACAGCATTAATTCTTATCCAATTAAGTACTTTTAAATACATTGTGCATTTAATATAAATCAATATGGCCCTTTACAGCATGTAATTTAAATGAATATTTTCGAAGATATTACAGACTTAAAATGCAGGGACATAGCGGTTGCGGCGGTACCGGCCGGTTNGCAGGTAAAATTGGTCTGTGTTCTGTCGAAACTGTCTGCGACGCGCTGATGAGATCCAACAAGATCTAAATCGCGATCCGCATCTGGCAATAAATTATTTTATTCGAGATATTACAAATTTAAAATGCAGGGATATAGCGGTTGCGGCGGTATCTATAGCATTTTATGATTAGCAGCGATCGCACGCGTTTATCGGAAATCTCTAGCGAGGAAAATAACAATTATTACCCGTGCAAAGCCGGGGCGGGTCGCTAGTATTGTATAAAATGAGCGGTTTTTAGTGTGATACAAACAAAAAAAAGAAGATTCTGATAATATTTATCTACTATAAGCTAGTTTAGATCCAATTATGTACTTGTATTTTGCATTTTCGATAACAGAAACTCTAAAATTAACTTTTTTATCGTTAGCGCTTTCACAACCTGTTCAAAAACCGTTCCAGCATGAAATGGCTTGCCGCGTCGGTTCAATTTCTCCGTCTAATAAATCTGTCAAATATCATGCTCCTTCTGGATATGTCGAGGTAAAGAAGAAACCTTTCAATGTCCAACCATACGGATGTATGTACACATATGCATAAATCCATCTATACACATAGACACACACACACACACACACTCATCGTATGGTACATGCGAGGTTGTTGTGGTTGCCCTTTTTTTTTGTCAGACGCGCTCACCGCTTGTCAGAATATTAAAAAGGCAGCGCTGACCGCGGGGATTATTTTATAATGAAACCGCCTTCGAGGAATTTAAATCGGAATAACAAGAGAGCAATCGGTAGAAGATGAAGAAGACGCAGTAGAAGAAGAAGAAGAATAACAACAAGAAGAAGATGAAGGTGAAGGGCTAAAAGAAGAGAACGGCGACGTTCCATGGAACAGTAGCGGCGTGGAGACGACATACGGACCAACGAGTCGGAAAAAGATCTGATATACTAACGTACGGGCTATGCATATACCTACATACATACATACATACGTACATACATTTGAGATGTACAGACAGGTGGGTGTGTTTATCTAGATACATATATATTCGCAATATATAAATGTGCTAACTAACGACAAGTATGCATGGTCTGAGAATTCTATGGAATCCACAGTGTAGGTGGATTTTCCAAATGAAAACCTTTCTGAATTTTCACCGAAGTCCATCTGCTGTAAACTATGTAAGAATGACTAGTCTTTCCTCTCCAACAAGAACAAAGAGGATTTTCCATCTCTTGTATAATAGCAAACCCAAATTGTATACTGTACCGTTGAGACACAATTTAGAAACTTATACCATATTCAACAATTTGATTGTGGAGATTAGTAATGCGAGCCTACTTTAGAAGTGCTAGAAAGTTATATAAAGTATTCGCGACGGTTAAGTTATGCTTATCGCAAAATTCTATCAGCCCATCTCCCCTACCATTTCTATTGATTATCTATCCAAAAGAACTTGCTATTGCACCGTATTTACCTTCACATATTACTGCGTTGAAGTCTCCTACAACTATTAGGTTTTCCTGCCCATTCACTAAACTTAACAAGTCTTCTATATCTGCATAAACCGCTTCTACGTCTTCATCACTACAAGATGATGTAGGCATGAAGACCCGCACTAATACCGTTTTTACCGGCTTTGAGTTTAATTTAACCATAGCTATCCTATCGCTTTTTTGTAAATAACTTTCTCCACTCTGTCCTATTTCCTTACGCATTACAATTCCTACTCCCGAAAAACCTTCCACCGATCCTGTATCTATTATTCTAAAGTATCCACTCCAGAAGCCTCCAGCTTCGGGCCAACGGACTTCCCTAATACCTATTATATCTAATACTTATCTATTCATCTCTACTTTTAAATTTTCCAATTTCCGTACTCGCCTCATTGTCCTAACATTCCACGCTCCGACTCGTAAAATATTGCACCTACCCCTATTGCACTTATTGATGACATCTTCCGCTTGGTCATCCGAATGAGGGACTAGTTTACGTCTGGAGTGCTTTACCCCAGAGGAAGACATCATTTAATTTCGGTGAGTTTTACTTGGCATATCATAATGTGATGGTTTCCCGTTGCCTTCCACATCGCAGTATTGTGCATCAGGGTACCATACCGATCCTCGTGATCTCTTCCACCCTGAGTACTGAAAGAGCTGCCGCCCTCTTTCAGGGACTTGTCTTAGTCTGGTCTCTCTAAGAACCCCCCCCCCATTATGGTTGAACCTAATGGTCCGGCTCCCTAAAACATCGAAACTCGCAAGCCAATCCACCCACTCTAGTTTGTACAAGAGTTTCGTCAAGGTTCAAGTCCCGTTGGATCAATTAATAACCTCTCCCCTTACCGCAAACAACCCCTAATTTCTAACATAACAATTTAGTGCGAGAGATGCTCTCTTGTATTACATCAAAAATAACACTTTTATTAGATAATTTATAAACCTACAAAAAAAATAATAAAGTAATTAAATATCTTAGCATCATTCCATTCAATGTCTTTTTTTTTTGTTATATGAGTCCGACGGTGGAATTTGGGAACACACACGAGACCCATATAAACTGTAGCCTTCTTAGATTCTGGGCTGCTGCTTTCGGTGTTGTTTCCGTTTTATAACTCGTCAAACTAAGACCGTATTAATCGAGACCGAAAGCTCAAACGAAATTATTTCGACTCCGGTGGCGAGCTCATCGTAAAATAAACGGCACACTTAATTATAATAAAAAAGTGATCGATCGCGTTACGCTAACGTTCTAGAATCATTTCTATGAACTCGGCAGATTATCGAATCGATCAAGACGTTGGGACATACACAGCGAATAATCCATTTGGTGTTCAAAAATAAAATATCGTATTGCAGTGACGTAATCTTTTCGAAATTGAAAAAACAAAAGCAGCTACATAAGACAAAACAAAAGCAACTCAAGAAGACAGAGGGAGAGAGCAATTTTACTGATCAATAAAATGTTATTATATTAATGTTAGGTACAATCTAATTACATTTACGAAACGGGGATAGTCCCAGAGGATTATAAACGGAACGTAGTAGTAACATTACCTAAGAAAAGGGGCGCGGATAGGTGCGAGAAATTTCGAACAATTAGCTTAACTTCCCATGCGTCAAAAATCTTAACTAGAATTGTACAGAGGAGGATGGAAAAAAGGGCGGAAGAACTATTAGGGGAAGATCAATTTGGGTTTAGAAGAAATAGAGGAACGCGGGAGGCCATTCTAGCTTTACGGGTAGCAATAGAGAAAACGATAGAAAAAGGAAAGAGTGCGTACATAGGATTTGTAGATTTAGAGAAAGCTTTTGACAATGTTAAATGGGACAAGATGTTAAATATACTTAAAAATGTAGGGATGAATTACAAAGATAGAAGAGTGATACTTAGTTTGTATAAAGAGCAACAGGCAGTTATAGAGCTGGGGATGCAACGTAGAGAAGTAAATATTAGGAAGGGAGTCAGGCAGGGATGCACACTGTCACCGCTACTTTTTAATCTATACATCGAAGACGCCATCAACATCATTAAAGACAGTACAACTGTAGGGATAGATGTGCAAGGGCAAAAGATTAGTATGCTTAGATTTGCAGATGATATAGCAGTATTAGCATCTAGCAAGGAGGACCTAGAGATAGCTTTAAATAAAATGGAAGCGGTACTGACAGATCAGTACTGTATGAAAATAAATAAAAGTAAAACTAAAATACTGGTATGCAAGGGAAGAAAAAGTAGGGAAAGAGCGAATATAAAGATAGGAGACGAAAAATTAGAAGAAGTGGCTGATTTTAGATACCTAGGAAGTCAGATAAGTGAGGATGGAAGGAGTAGTAGGGATATAAAGCAGAGGATAGCGCAGGGTCGTGTCGCCTTTAATAAAAAGAAGTCACTTCTATGCTCGCGAACGGTTAATTTAGAAATTCGAAAAAGGTTGTTAAAGGTGTATGTTTGGAGCACGGCGTTGTACGGGTGCGAAACATGGACAGTGGGAGCGGCGGAAAAGAAAAGGTTAGAAGCGTTCGAAATGTGGTGTTATAGGCGGATGATGAGGATATCGTGGGTAGAAAAGGTTAGAAATGAAGAGGTATTGGAAAGAATAGGAGAACAGAGGACTCTATGGAAGTCAATAAAAAATAGGCGAGATAGGTTGGTAGGACACCTTCTCAGGCATGAAGGTCTAGTCAGAGACATATTAGAGGCAGAAACAGGAGTTAGGAGGAGTAGAGGTAGACCTAGATTAGATTACTGTTCGCAAATAGTTAAGGATGTGGGCTGTTCTAGTTTTAGGGAAATGCGAAGTTTAGCTCAGGATGGGAAAGAGTGGAGGTACGTGTCCAACCAGTCTAAGGACTGATGTCCTTATGATGATGATGACAATCTAATTGTGTAAAATGTGTCCATTATTGTTGCATAGTATCCATAAATTCTTATTTAGTTCATTGGTACAAAGTTGGTACATCTAAATTATTTATTTAAAACTGCAAAGTAACACCTACTTGTCTACTGTGTTACTAGGTCGGTTAGCGATCATTTAAACAGCGGAATCAATGAGGAGTAAATTCAAAATCACAAAGATGCAGGGTGGTGAGACCGCTTACCTTCTTCACTCACTCTGTGATAGTTCTCTGTCATTTCTACGTCCCTCAATTATCTAATAGGGTAGACTGAAATTATTATTATTATACTATTAGGTTACTAATTAACTATAGTTAAACTTTTGACTGGTTATTCTAAATTATTTAATGCACATTCAATATTAGATTAAAGTAGGTAATTATACTCAGTGTATAAAATTCGTCACTGTAAAACATGTTGGAGTAGTTATACCTCAAGATAAACATAAAAATTTGCTTCTTTATGACATTATCCGAACTTCTGTTTTCGATAATCCGAACTGCGTATCCAATAAATAAATTATGCACACGATCATTAGATATATTTTTTATCTCAATACTTATTATCTTATTAGCAGGATTGAAAAAGTAGTGCGTCCATGATTCGAATTATGGATCGATGCCATTCTATTATCAATTCCTTGGTCCAAATTTTAAGGTATCGACAATGGAATATCGAATGAATGTTGCAATAAGATGCAGCGATGATCTAAGGAATTACAGGTGGTAACTCACACAGGCAAAAATTAGTAAAGAGCAAATAATGAGAGAATAAATTACAAGGGGAGACAGCTAGGTGTTGTCGCTTATGGGGTTACCACAATTCGAGTATTATCCAAATTCCATGGTTAAATTACAAGCTTAGAAAGATTAATATTTTAACAAGTCTGGTTCCTTAAGAAACCTACTGCTAATCGATATCGATTTAAAATATGTTTAATTTATCATTAATTATAGCTCCATGATAACAATTACAGCTCCATGATGATAGTACCGCAATGGACTGCGGAACAAACATCTTCTATCATCAAAATGTTATGCCCAATGCCTTCAATGTATGTTCTCATTTTGCGGACAAACCACCACTGGTTCTAATGCAGGCATTGATGGAAACCATAAAAATCTTCAACAAAAGCCAACTTCTATGGCGAAAAAGAGAACTTCCGGTGATTTAAACATCTCTTTCTCTCTTGCTTTCGATAAAGCTTGCCTTTCTTTAAATCTCATGGGTGACTGTAATCTTAATAATTTATAAATTGTAAGACACCCAATTATCTAGATTAAAGACGTTCCTTGAATTAATTTTAAAACGAATAGATACTTCCAAAATTGTCAATTTCTGTACGTAATCTTATCACGTTCGTGTTCCGAAGTTCTCTTCCCACAATAAATAAAATCTTCTTATTGTCTTAGTAGATGGGACGAAGAGAATGCGCGTGGACCAGCGCCGTCCGGTGACCATTTCTCAATCGGAGGCGTCAAAAGCTCCAAAGCTCCTTTAAATTAAGCTTTGATGGCCAAGTTGTTATGTCCCGAGCTATCCGTGAATGAACAAAAAGTGCCCGTCCGAGATGCAGATAACACCGGAGGAGAAATTGAACAAGTAGTTATGTCAAATAAACTCGGGCAACTAAATTCGAACCGGTAAACCTGCAACGGTTCAGCTCGTTATCCGTCGTGTTCTTCTCGAAACCTCTTTGACGCGGACAGCCTTCTTTTGGTCGGCTCACTGGTGATTTATTTTCTAGTTTGCCGACTGAAATAGCTCGCCTCTTTATCGGCTGTTGCGTGAACAAATGATCCTGAACCGCACCCTAATGGCATCAACGTGACTACCTAAAACCGAAGCGTATACGTATGTGTGTAAAGTCTTCTTCATCTCTTTGTTTCGACTAACGCCCTTGCTCGAGCGATAGTTAGTTATACGTAAGTGTATGCCCTTAAGCCTCATACGTGAACCGGGATGCAAATTAGGATGGATGACTGATGGATATAATAGGTCGTCATTTTTCAAACGAATTACTACTTCACAATGAAACGACTTCATACGATACTCCAGGAAATCCTTCTCGAATTTGAATATAATCCATGGTTATCTTAGTTTTATAGATTAACTCTTGGCAATTTGACGTTATGGTGATAAAAATGTATTTTAAAAATTATTGGAAATGTGGGGAATGATGAGGATACCGTGGATAGAGAAGGTTAGAAAGAATAGGAGAAAAGAAGACTATGGAAGTCAATAAGAAATAGGTGAAATAGGTTGGTGGAACACCTTCTTAGGAATGAAGGTCTAGTCAGAGACATATTGGAGGCAGAAACAGGAATTAGGAGGAGTATAGGTAGATCTAAATTAGATTACTGTTCACAAATAGTTAAGGATGTGGGATGTTCTAGTTTTCGGTAAATTCGAAGATTAGCTCAGGATAGGTAAGAGTGAAGGTGCGTGTCCAACCAGTCTTGGGACTGATGACCTTATGATGATGACTACAATTTCTTGGACAAGCTGCACTGTAGATAATTGAAAATAGTTTGCAAATCTAAACCTTTGATAGATAGATACGTGAATTATTGAATAATAAAGGGATGGATCAAACGAAGTAATAAAGGCGGGACGTGACTGCTTTCTTTTGGTTCGGTTTTTATGTAAGTGGTGCAACTTAATATCTGCAAATAGAATTGTCACGTAGCGGTCGACCACAAAGAGTCGCAAGCTTCAGAACGTGATAAAGAACGCACCAAGTGGGAAACGTATTCGTACCTGTGTATGTGTGTTTGTCTCACTCGCGGACCATTGCGACACATGTGTCCGCCTAATGGACACCATAAACTAGACTTAATTTGGCTCCGACAAGAGCGCAGAGGCGTTAACATAAAGCTATCGGAATTCGGGGAATTAACACTAAATAAGGGACTCGCCATCGCAACGGCAGCCAGCATTCGACTGTACGTCGCTTCTATCTAATAAGCAGACCAAGAAGACACCTAAATTGCTTGGTTATGACTCTCGACGGAATTATTGCCACTTGGATATTTCAAGCTAATGGTTTCGGTGATACCAAAACGTTGATGGTGCACTCGAATCGTTACAACTACATATCTGAGTAGAAATGCAAAAAGGATTAAACGTTCTGCACTGTGCGGTACTTGTTCACAGGAGCAGAATGTCGTCGGATGGTATGCCTTTGTTCAATGAGGAAACAACGAAGTTTTTTGAGCTAAAGGTGTAAAAAATACTCAAAGTATCAAAATTGTGGTTCTGCTGAAATTGATGGAAATTAACAAAAATCATTAAATAACGGTCTGATCAATACTAATGGGTTTGGTTATATTCCGACAGATTTTAATTTTAAAGTAACTCGAATTGATGGATGCTCTTTTATGTAAGAAGTAGACATCATTATTTTTAACAAAATAACTTCTTAGTCTGCACTACTTGTTATATTTCAATTTATGAATAATTTAAAAAGGAATTGCTTTGGGACCTTCCCAAAATTAACCAAGAATGCGTCAGTTGTAGATGGCTATATAACAACGTCGACCAAGAATACCTTAGCCCCTTACGTGCTTAGAACTTCAACAAATTAAAAACTGTAAATAAAATAGCAATTGCTGGCATCTGGCGGAAAATCGAGTAGAATCAAACGTCAGAGGGCGATTCACTTTAAACAGAAGGAAGGATAAGTAAAGATGTGAATTCATATGGTTTACAAACATTTACTAAATGCACCTCCAATGATTTTAAATATATCTGAAGTCTTTTTGATTCACTATGATGCCGACGAAGATTGATTGACATTGGAATCTAATACGATGTGCTTTACTCTTTCATTTTCTCATAGCAGCCAATATCTGTCTCAATCTCAGGGAACTGTATTTTTTTTCTGGATAAAAGGTACCCTATGTCCTATTCTGAATCCTTGGAAAAGTATGTACAAAATTTCATGATGAGTTTTACTTGCGGCTTAGCTAATGTTGATGTCCTAAATACGTGTTAAAGACCATTGACGACCACATATTACATACATTTCTATTCCTCGGGTACAGTATCTTGTTTCGGGATAAAAGGTGCACTATGTCCTTTCTGTGCCCCTGTCGATGAGTGTACAAAATTTGATGATGATCGGTGGAGTAGTTAAGGCTTGAAACGGTAGCAAATAAACAGACAAGCTCAAATTCTAAAACATATTCTTCTTAACTGTCGATATATTCCTTTATTTTCAATGAAAAAGTTAGAATTTCGTATAAAAAAAAAGGATTTTCTTTATTTTATTTCGACCAATTATTATCATCATCATAAGGTCGTCAGTGCTAAGACTGGTTGGACACGTACCTCCATTCTTTCCTATCCTGAGCTAAACTTCACATTTCCCTAAAACTAAAACAACTCACATCCTTAACTATTTGCGAACAGTAGTCTAATCTAGGTATACCTCTACCCCTCCTAACTCCTGTTTCTGCCTCTAATATGTCTCTGACTAGACCTTCATGCCTAAGAAGGTGTCCTACCAACCTATATCGCCTATTTTTTATTGACTTCCATAGAGTCCTCTGTTCTCCTATTCTTTCTAATACCTCTTCATTTCTAACCTTTTCTACCCACGATATCCTCATCATCTGCCTATAACACCACATTTCGAACGCTTGTAACCTTTTCTTTTCCGCCGCGCCCACTGTCTATCTTTCGCACCCGTACAACGCCGTGCTCCAAACATACACCTTTAACAACCTTCTTCGAATTTCTAAATTAACCGTTCGCGAACATAGAATTGACTTCTTTTTATTAAAGGCGACATGACCCTGCGCTATCCTATGCTTTATATCCCTACTACTCCTTCCATCCTGACTTATCTGACTTCCTAGGTATCTAAAATCAGCTACTTCTTCTAATTTTACGTCTCATATCTTTATATTCGCCCTTTCGCTACTTTTTCTTCCCTTGCATATCAGTATTTTAGTTTTAGTATTATATAGAAAATATACAATTTCGTGTGGCATTGTGATGCGGGGTATTAAATGAAAAATTTCTACAATGGTGTCGTTGATTTACTACAATATATGAATATCGATTTGACTCATATCCTGTGGTGTACTGGTGGGTATCTCAATGGTAAATTTCGAGTCTGATTTACTCTTTCTGTATACGAAGGTTGATTGCACACATCATATTTTTCCATAATAGAAATATGGCCAGCGATTGATCACAGGCTTGTTGGTAATCCGTTACGCTTATGACTGACACTCGCATTTTTCTTCGCTGGCTCATTTATAACTTAATTCATATACACCGCGTTATTTATTGCCCTTTTTGCCCTCCAGAATTACAAGACCTCACACCAAACGAACGCTCTCTTCAACCGAAAATTAATGTCGATATTTGGGATTTCGTATCCACTTAATATTCCCGTTAATGTAAACGTCTTGAGCTCATACCTTGTACCATTTCTCATCACCTTCTTGAGGTATGAAAAAACTATTTCAATGTACTTCAACATAGAAACGGTCAACACAACACTAAAATGTAATGGTCACAATGATGAAGATAAAAAATTGGTGTAATTAAGGAGGTGGTTCTTTACCTATATCTTTCTAGATCGTCTAAAGATAATGGAGAGATTATAATTGCTTAAAACTCAATTCGAGTTTAAACTAAGAAGGCGTACAGAATCAACGAAGTAATTTCTCATGTCCAGTGTACATAAAAACATAATAGATACTTTAATAATAAATTGTTGTTGATGTTCAATCTTCAAAGTCAAAATTCATTCTGAAGAAAATCGTTAGATACCGGTAATAGCGAAGGAAATTACGCCCGATACAGTAACAACCCCCACACATTTAAAGGTAGTGAAAATTAAAATAAAATAATTCGAAGTGGTCTGTATTCTGTCGAAACTGCCAGACGAGGATCGCGATTTCGATCTATTTGGATCTCATTAGCGCGTCGCAGGCGGCTCCGACAGAACACCGACCAACTTTTACCTGCTGTCTTAACAGCGCGTTTTAGAAAATACTACAAATGGCACAGTAAACGCCATCTGCAGCACGATGCTACATTTTAGGATTACGTATGCTCCAACAAGGTCCACTTGTGTGGATATCTACTTGCTGAAAACGAATCCCTGCGTAGCCAACCTCAACGTGATAGGCACGTTAGCTAAATCGAATAAAATAATTCGAAGTGGTCTGCGCCATTTGTAGCATTTTCTAAAACGCACTGTTAACCAGGTAAAAGTTGGTCTGTGTTCTGTAGGAGCTGCCTGCGACGCGCTGATGAGATCCAAAAAGATCGAAATCGCGATCCGCGTCTGGCAGTTTCGACAGAATACAGACCACTTCGAATTATTTTATTCGATTATGGTAACGTGCCTATCACGTTGAGGTTAGGTAGGCCGGGATTCGTTTTCAGCAAGTAGATATCCACACAAGTGAACTTTGTTGGAGAATACGTAATACTAAAATGTTGCATCGTGCTACAGATGGCGTTTACTATGCCATTTGTAGTTTTTTCTAAAATGTAGTAAAAATTGTTTGGTAACCTTATTTTATTCGAGCTGTATAGACTTTACTATGACAGTAACTAAGGAACTTGCAGCTCCTAGAAATAGGAATAAAATAGATAACTAAAGTTGAATAAAATGGGCGTTTTGTTTTACAGCTAAAACTATTGCAGGCTGGACACACGAAATTGGGAAAATAGCTCGCTCTTCTGGCGCACAGGAATTCGTAAAATTCAACCAATAAGAGGATTAAAGAGATTTCTCATTTTGAACGTTAAACACTAACTCAGTATTTTATTAAGGAAATAGGTTGGAGGAACAACTAAACAAGTGATCTACTGATCTCTGAAACTCAGAATTTTGTATAGCAACATTAGTACAAACAACACACAAAATGTTTGCAGATGGGTTTAACCTTTACAAATTAACCTACTTCAGTGCATTATATTATAACCTTTACTATTTGATGAATATTATCTTCCTCAATGTGATTAAAATTTGCATCCTCTACAGAACATTTACAACCATCACGGTCATTCCCGGGGGGTTCATTTTAATTTTTTTTATGTTATGAGGAAAACTAAAACACCAGTGCAGGTATGTAGATATAGACACAAATAAAAAATGTTCAACACTTTTATGATATAGAAAGGTTAAGTATTTAGACTATCTTCCCCAGAAGGTCATTTCTTCAAGCATGTTTAATGAAAGTAAGATGAAGGAATTATTACTTATTATATTTTGAAACTACCGGTCCTAACTAATGATCAGATATTTAAAGACAGAAAATCCGTTCCTTATTTTTAGAATTCCGTACGGCCGAATGAAGAACGAATCCCCGTGTCACAGTCAATTTTCTTCGAATCTACTGCGCTGATTAAGTTGAAATTTCTGAATATGAATTTCTCTGACCCAAACACGGATGCATAATGTGAAAAAATTAATTTTGAACATGATGGTGATTTTTGTGGGACCAATAGGAAATAAAAAAAAAAAGTTTTTCAAACTGTATCGTGTTACGTATCAAATTAAAGGGATTGTTGTAAGCGTCTCAAATATATTTTTTTATAATTTTATATTAAACCGTTTTAAAGTTATTTAAGAATATAGATGAAAATTGACTATCCCCCGCCCCTTGTCTCCGAAACTGCTGAATCTTATAGTTCTTATAGCTCTTTACTTGTAGATTGCAGAAAAATTAATAAGAAGTCTATGGTCTGAGCATAACGTGATAAATCTTTTAACAAAACAATATTGTGAGTACAAATTTGCACTTGCAGTTTGATTATATGGGAGAACATGTTTTATTTTTCAACAACAATGTTAAGAAAGTTTTCGGGTTAGGGTTTCGTACGTCCTAATGAAAAGCAGAACTCTTATAGGATCACTCGTGTGTCTGTCTGTCCGTTTAAATACACTGCTAATGTTAAAATTTCATTCGATTCAGGTGCAGGGGATGACATCTAGATAAAGTTTCCGATTTTCCTTTAGATACATTTTAGTCACTAACCAACCGTTTACCGCATACATAATAAGCAGTAGCAGTTTGCAACCCCTATTAACCCCCTTTAAAAAGGAACACCATAACGGAATGTCTCCGTTTTTACAACCCAATTAATTTGATGAATTGTTCTGTCATCTTATCAGTTGTCCCTTTAGATTCTTTTACTTCCGCTGCTGCATTACTTTATATTTATACGTACAGTCAGTTTAACAAGTTATAAACGTGTTTCGGCGTGGAAACAGATGTACTTATTAGCGCCGATATCAGATTAAAGATAAGAAAACGAAAATGTCATCATCGTCGTATTTAAATTAGCACTGCGGCGACGGTGGCAGAGGATATTAAAACTGTTCGAACTGGGGGTTGTGCGCGGTGGCCGGCCATCAGGGGGCCATATGTCCGGCCCAGGCCCTCGGCCCCATCTCATTACAATTCCCTTAGCAAGTATTTAATCGCCCGCCGTAACATCAAAATATTTATCTGATATAGCGCTTTTTAATAGGATGTTTAATTGTGTGGATTATTTAAATGTTGTGGAAGAAATCGCTACACTTCCGCCAAGGAGGCAATTTACTCGTAATTATTTTCGACCAGCAACGCTAACACTGCCACGTTCGGAACGTTTAACGGCGACGGGAATACATTATTTAAATTGAATATAATGCGGCGGCTTATGAATTTAGATAGTACATTGTTCATCATTCGCAACGAAAAATAATAACAACCACTGGTTTAATTACACCACGCCATCTTGTATAACATTTCTTAAGGATAAATTGCTTGGATATAGCTACATAGTTCCGGTGTGGCTATTACCGAACGAACAAAAGAGGCGTTAATGTCCTGCAGTCATAAATGTTTTACTGAAGTCGGTTCATTTATGTTGAATTAAAATTCCTCAAACATGAAAGAGCAATGCCTTAGAACAGTGTTTCCCAACCTTTTTTTCCTCGCGAACCAAAAGAAACGTCCGAAAAAATTTGACGAACCCCCTATGTAGTCGTTAATGACAGGTAAAAAAAAGCAATAAAATTTCATAGAATATATATTTTTCATATTGCAGAATAATTGATTATATTAATCGTGAAACATTTAAATAAAACATTAATAAGACTAAAATGATGTAAATGTAGTAAACTGCCTTAATTTGATATTTATTTCCAATTGTATTGTAAAAAAAATATTACATAGAAGGGAAAACTGCTGAAATGATTTTAAATATAAAGCAGAACATGATACTAATCACATTGATAAAATGTTTTAAATATAAATAAATATTTGTAATAAAAAGAGAATAATATCTATTTGATTACTTGAATAAGAGGAATAAATTTTAATGTATAAAATTGTTGATATAATTTGATATTGATGAAGTAATTTTGAAAAACAAATAAGGAAAAAATAAATGAAAATATTGAAATTTATTATAGATTTCTTAACAAACAGGCAGCGAACAATCTGTTTTACTGTGGGTGTGTTGTTTAATTTTTGTGTTTTTGTTTTTGCTTTTGATTTTAATAGTGTTTTAAAAAAACCGCCATTACAATATTATTTTCGCGAACCCCCTCTGCAAACACTGCGAACCCCCAGGGGTTCGCGAACCACCGGTTGGGAATCACTGCCTTAGAATATACCGGAATGGGCCATAACGAGGGATGATTGCGAAATTACGACAAATAGCTCATCGATTTAACTAAGCATGTGATTATGACCTAGTCGTTATTTGTACTAAATGTATAGTACACCCGAGTAAAAATTATTCTTTTCAATTTCACTCTACCGAAGGTCCGTTTGCAGGACTAAACCGCCGATTGTGTACGAATGGAGTACTGAAACAGTACCGCATTTAGTACGAAAATAACACGGATACAGCACCGATTGCTTTCCAGAAAGCTACTGAAATACCACAGAAGGAGCCACGCATTTATACTAAAAAAGCGCCGAAACAGCACTAAAAAGATACTAAAATTTGAATGTATATATATATATATTCATACTGTAATTTATAAATTCTAATTAATATTACATTGATTTTAACAAAAAGTTAAGAAAAATTTATTTTTCTTTCTTAGAATTGACTGTAAAATCTAGCAATTCTTATATGTACCGTTACCCCTTGATAATAGAGGCATAAATCATAGAATTGTTCAAGCATTGTGCCATTGTCATCGAAGCTAGTATTATTTTATTAATACAAATTATAACTATCTTATCTTATCTATCTGATCTGAAGGATAAATTGGTATTAATTAATCAATATTTTCATTTTTATATGCGGTACGTTTTGGTGCTGTTTTAGATGATTTTGTATGTGATGCTGTTTTGGTGCTATTATAGTATGTTTTTCGGCGAGGCGCTGTTTGAGGGCTCTTTCGGATCTTTTTTAATGTGGTGCTAGTTTGGAGCTGTTTTAGAGTTTCAAAGGGTAGTACTTTGGCTATAATTTTAGAATTTAAATTTATATTATATACTTATATTGAAGTATTTCTGAAAGATAGTCCACCAAAAAACATGAGGTAGCTACTGCTTCTATACGTGACAGCAGGACCAAATGGATAGCCTAGTCTTTGAATGGTGTGAAACGACGATCTGCGAAGTTTTCCAGAACCTATCATGAAGCTTTTCTGAACGATCGTCCACCAAAGCACTCGAGGTACCTACTGCCTTTATGCGAGGAAGGAGAATAAAATGGATGGCCAAAATCGTCTATCTAACTATTTCATTTTTCTAGGAGCGTTTATCTAAAACGGTGACAGGACATTTTAATTATTGTATTTAATAGGGTAACTCCTATGTCTTCGGTTTTCAATTCGGTGTTACTGTATCTATAAATACCAGGTGATCTAAAAGTCACAAGTCCATTATAAATTGCATTCAATACTGTTGCATTAGGTATTTAATTTTAAATATTTAGTGGATCTCTGTGTGTCATTTTTTTTTGGTAATGACTACATATTACAGTTTATCTATTACATTTTTCTTAAAGTGAAAATTTTTCAAATTTCCACTGCTACTTTTTCAATGACCTAATGAATTCTTTCTAGGGGCGTCATCCCTAACCCTTTTCCTTCCAATGCCCTGTACCTGCCCTGTACCGAGATAAATTCACCATTACTGGCATAATTTAATTAGCACAATACGCAACAATGGCGTGTCGGTAGGAGTCGCGGCGGTGCTTGTATTAGCAACAGAAACGTCGCTCCTTCTTTATTGTACCTTTGCACGCACGCGGAAACACGAACCGAAACCAACACACGTATAACACACATTCGCACACACGCATGCACACACAAAACAACACTAACGTGTACGGACGCCTGTGACCAGATTGATTGGTCAAGCTCCGGGCAAGCAAGCGGTGGCCGACGGCATTTTCACTGTTTCCTTCCTGCTCTTACAACTTATCAAACGTATACTTTCTGCTAATGTCTTTTGCAACTTGCTTGTTTCTGCTGTTGCAAAAACGAACCATTTGTTAGACGCCATTTTGTAAAGCCGCTCTTGCTGATACAGATCTATTACATGAAACTGTTTCACTATAATTACAAACTATATATCTACAACCATACTTTATTTGGCGTACTTAGTGGAAGAATCTGTAAACCAAGTTCGGAAATTGCAATTCATTATTAAAGTTTATTTTAACTATTCGTTAATAACTTCTTTTTAATTTGTATATCAAAGATGTGATTAATACTATTAAAGACAGGACAGCATTAAGGTCAGATAAACGGGGACTAAATAAAAAACACTTGCGTTCTCTATTCCTACCAGCTACTAATGATGGGCGCGCCGGAATGTAGGGCGGAAGACTCTCTTCATCTTCCTTTTAGGAATCGTGGCAGGGATGAAAAAGATAAGATGACAGTGGAATATTACTGCTCCAACATTTGCTTAAACGATCCAAGAAAATGGGATAAAAACTTGGATCAGGGCAAACGGAATTAAGCCAGCGTCTTCCCGAATGCTACGTCCTGGTCTAAACCTGTAGGCCATGCTTAGATTTGCATATCATGAAGTAGTATAGGCATCTATGGCAAGCAGAAGTCATAGTTACCGTTATGATGCTAAAAATAAGGTTAGAAATGAGGAGGTGTTAGAAATACAGAAGGCATTATGGAAATCAATAAGAAATGAACGAGATCGGTTGGTTGGACACCTTCCTAAACGTGAGGGGCTAGTTTAAGACATACTAGAGGCAGACAAAAGAGTTAAGAAAGGTAGAGGTAGGCTTAGGCTACATCAGTATTAGTAACCTAACCTAACCTAACCTAACCTAACCTAAAGATATGTGTTAGGTAGTTTCCGATAAATGCAAAAATTGACTCAAGATGGATTCAAGTGGAGATATATACGTCCCGACTAGAATTTTGAAGGGGGTGCAGGAAGGGTACCTAAGTAGGTAGCTCACAATCCTTATTGGCCCCATGACGTTGAGTTTTTGGGCTGAAGACCTTACGGTAATGACGAATGTTCTCGAAAAACGGTCATGAGAAAAAGATTCTGGGAACATGTTAAAATTCATTAACGCAAAATTTAATTTGGAAATCACTTTTCGCCTTTAATTAGCCGGCACTTGTAAACTGGCGCGATGCGACTAGTTTAGCGAGAAATTTCACCCGCAATATAATGTTATACATGTAAATCGAATGGAATCTGTGTGTGACACGAAATTTTCGTTTAAGAATAAAGCGAGTATTGAATAACACGCGACGATTTAATCAGGTGGATATAACGGACAAACTAATGAGACCGTTTTTAAATGAGGCACAAAGAGCTTTTATTGCGCTTCATGAGCAGATGTCACAACAAATTTGTACACTACACACTACCACAAATAAATAAATAAAAAAAAACAACTACTTCCACTAAAAATTCACAAGATATTTTTTATCATGTTAGCGCGGAAAGCTCGTTTTGCGTGCTATAAAATAGGGAAGAAATGCCCTCTTTTCAGCCGTGTTTTAGTCAGGAGGCAATGAAATTAGCCTTTTGAGCGCATGCGCTGAAGTTTATGAGCATGCACAGAAATCAATAACCTCTAACCTAACTTCTAACCTCTAAATCATTTACTCTTATTTCGTCAACTATCAATTTAATGACGAGCTTTCCGCACAGACATGCCAAAAAATAGTATACGTACCTCGGGGAGTAACAGGGTTGTCTCAGACTGCATGCAGTCTGAAATAACCCTGTTTCTTCTCTCGATACGTAATGTACTATTACACTTACTGCTAATAAATTCGACTTGAAATTTTACAAAGCAAAAGGTACAGATGGATGTTTTGGTATACAGACGATTTTCTATTCAAAGATTACATTCTTGTTCTCCAAAAAGTTAGGTGATATTTAAGTCTGACGTAAGATCACTTAAAGAGAGGGTCGAATTTTTCTTGTTACAACCCATTAAGAATATTGGAAGAACTTGTCAGATGTATTCCATCAATATTTAGCTTTATTTCTGAAACTTTTGTTCTCGCTAGCACGGTATAATACCGAGAGTGGTTATTACCGAAAATTAACCTTTTCTCCTCCGTTATCCACCTTTTCTTTCGAGAATAATAAAAACCATATTCTATTTCGAGTTTAGCATTGATATAAAAGGTAACGTGCTATTAGAACTGTAAGTATTGTCCAAATTCGACAACAAAAAAAAACTTTTCAAGAAACGATTATATCCGCTACATGCTATCAAACCCATTCTGACGGAATTAAAGGTGTATAAAACTATAATTTAGTCAAAAAATTAATAACCTCCAATAGGAAACGTTTCTTTTATTAATCGTGTAAGGTATTTATCAGTCGCTTCAAGGGTCACGCACGGGGAATTCTTAAACGAAAAGAAATTCAATAAAAGGCCTCAGTAATCATAAGAAGAATACAACAGGAAGGTACCTGTATTATGTGTTTCACTTTCTGTTTTGACACTCAGTGGCGTCACCGCAAAATTTACTTCAAAGCGCCAAGTATTTAACAAGTATGTCGCCATCTACTGACATTTGCTGCTAACTGAAACACTTATATCTCATCCGCACGTCACATATAGTTCCAATACTTTCGTGTTTATACAATATCGAATTGACGCAGTATATCGCCATCTACTAACATTTGGTGGTAACAGAAGAATTTCAAATGCCTAACATTTATTGATAACTAAAGTAACAGTTATTCGATATTATTTAAACATCGGCGAATACGCAATAATTTCGATATTATCAATTGTCGAACTTACAACGTAAAAAAAGTCACCTGGCATACGTACAAATGTGCACTACCTCACTGCGCAACTTGGTGACGTTGTACTACTCCAGCTACACATTACGCGTCCCTATGTAGTTATTCTTACACAATTTCAAATTGTAATGTTTTAAAAATACATACAATTTAGACAACTTTTAGAAGTGAGTTAGTTTAATATGAAATATTAATCTGAAAATTCATTTTTTAATTTTTTACCCACTACACGCTACCTCAAATTAATGACGGAAAAATTGTTGCTGTAGTACTACCTCTCGTTGTTTAATGATCAGAACATTGGTGCGTAAAGCCAAAGGTCCCGGGTTCGATACCCGGCGGGGGTGAGACAACAGCAACAATTTTATCCTCATGAATGTGAGGTAACGTGTAGTGGGTAAAAAATTCAAAAATAAATTTTCAGATATAATTTCATTCTAAAGTTTTGACGTACAAGAGTTCTCCTTTTTTTTTGAGGTAGGAAATCCCAATACATAATCGTTAGTCACTACGGTGTTTTACAATTTACATTGCGCAAAGTTGCCTAATCCCTATGATTTTTGTGCCATACTCCACTGTACTGTCCTGTTACGAGAAATAAGAATTGAATGTAGCCAAACGAACGTTCGGGATCGTACAAAAAGGAAAAGAGTCCGCCTGCTTTTCAGGGCCCTCCGAGAGGAGGACTTGCGCTACTTCTTTCTTCTATATTTAACTCTAAGGTTTCAGATGCCAATTACATGGCTGTAAGAGTCGCGTAATTGTCAGTTAGGTAAAGGAGCTTTTCAGAATTTTGTTAATACATGACCAAAACAGCGTAAGCTTGTAATTACCTGGGCCTGGACGGTAAT
The DNA here is from genome assembly GCF_000699045.2 of Agrilus planipennis. NCBI lineage: Eukaryota > Metazoa > Arthropoda > Insecta > Coleoptera > Buprestidae > Agrilus > Agrilus planipennis. The sequence goes on from NW_020442466.1 coordinate 179,448, forward strand.
TGTTGAATTCGAGGGCGCTCTTTGTTCCGGCAAAGTGTATCGAACAAATGTTAGTGTAAAAAGTTTTCTAAAGCACTTATGTAATTCGTACGAAGACACCTATATTATTATTTCTTCAAAAGTCAACGGCCACCACGTATTTTTCCACACACTGGTACCCACTAAATGGTGTGCTACCTACGCACGAGATTCTCAACTTCCTCATTTTTGACCAGAATCCCCTTTTAAAAAATCTATACAAAGTTGCTCATGTATCACATGAGTCAACGAGCCTTTGAAAAGACAAAACGAACGAAATCGTTACTTTTATTTCTTTGTAAAGCTAATACTTCCTTAAGTTCTACAGGGGGTAGTGGATTAAACAACTGGATGATTCCAAATTCAAATAGGAAATTGATTTCTAATCACATCTCCCATAAAAGTTACCAAATCGGACAAAACAATATGTTCAGTTTAGTACACAGTTAATCATTAACTGAATGTAAACAATAGGACGCAAAAGAATGGTCACGAAGACTAAAGATTAAAAACATTCGTCAAATGACTTAAAACAGTTAGATAAATGGTGTCAAGAATTTGCAACGTCACAATGTTTGTAGAGTTGGTCGTCAATAACCATCATATCAAGAAAACATTTGACGAAAAAAAAAAGGGTCAACCCAGTAGTTTTATTTAAATTTTTAAGATACTTCAGAATCCAACAGTTTCTAGATCGCTGAATTGAGAATTGACAGACACTTGCTGCAACCATTTCCACTGGTTGAACCAAAACTGGTGGATGATGATAATACCTATGGGTTAAGTGCTGTTTATATTCAAATAATTACCAATTACATATCAAGGAGGGCACTGTTTTTCGATCAATTTTGTGTCATTTAATAATAGTAGATATGACTAGAAACCATGAAATCGCACATATATTCTATCTAAAATCGTAGCTTCCTCCAGGAATCTGTAAGCCGACGTTAATGTTCATTGTTAATTACATTAATCGCAAAAATAAAATAATTTTTTTATGTATCCTTTGCAGATATATAGAAGTGAAATTGATATCCTTAATATTTGATTGATTTTAAATACTCAAAAACAAATACTTATATGAAGAAATCCATAAAGTGGAAACACCATCCAAAACATCTTTAGGATTAATGCTTTTGTCTGAAATTGCACTTTACTACCTGCAATATCCTTTTAATAAAAGCGAGACTCGAGTCTCCGTCTCTCATCGAGCCTCTCTGGTGTCGCTGAGAGAGACTGTCGAGAGACTCTCAAAAAAAACTATTTAGCGTCTCTTAACGAGAGACTCGAGTCGCTCATAGAGAGATCCTCATTTCGTATCCAGTCTCTGAACGAGAGACTCGAATCTCAGAATTAACAATTTTATCGTTCGAGTCTCTCATANGTCACTCCGACATAAAAATGTTCAGTCTTTCAGAGTCTCTGAATGCGAGACTCGAGTCTCCGTCTCTCATTGAGTCTCTCTGGTGTCGCTGAGAGAGACTGTCGAGAGACTGTCAAAAAAACTGTTTAGCGTCTCTGAACGAGAGACTCGAGTCGCTCATAGAGAGATCCCCATCTCTGAACGAGTGACTCGAATCTCTGAACGAGAATCTCTCAATAAGTGGTGTTTCGATAGACATGGTTAAAATTTTCCAAGTTCAACATATTTCAGAGATTCCAGTCTTTCTACGAGAGGCTCGAGTCTCTCAATTTTTCAGTTTTATTCATTCAGTCTCTCTGTGAGAGACTCGAATCTCTGAATTAATAATTTTATCGTTCGAGTCTCTTATAAAGAGACTGTGAGAGATCCATAAAAACACCTAGGCAATAACTGAGAGACTGTGAAAGACTCTAAGAGACTGAAAATTTTTGTCTAGGGACTATATTGGACATCAATACTGGAGCTTTTCTATACAAATGACGGCAATCATGACATGATTGTATAAAATAACTGAGAGACTGTGAAAGACTGTGGGAGACGCTGAAAGACTCTGAAAGACTCTAAGAGACTGAAAATTTTTGTCTAGGGATTTTATTGGACATCAATACTGGAGCTTTTCTATACAAATGACGGCAATCATGACATGATTGTATAAAATCTCCATTTCTTCATTTAGTGGTACATAAGTGGAGTAAATATTTCAGATATAATGCAACATTCCTTAGACTTAGACCATCAGTTGCGTTTAAGTCACCTTTATTTTCTACTTACAGAAATAATTATTGTAATAAGCTCAAAGGATTCAAAAATTAGAAGCGTTCGTGTAAGTACATAGTTCCCATGGCTAATTTTCAGAGAACCTGAGCAGAAAATTGTTAGAAATTGCTACAATCAAGCTTCCACAAGTCACGACCGTCCAATCAACGTTTTACTCGTTTGTCAAATGTGTAAAAGGGTATTTTTCCGTTTTAGTCTAGTAAATCACCAGGTAGCAATCCTACCGAATAGGTAGGTACTACTGCGTGAGTTCGACTACCAATTTTTGTCTAAATCATTCACGAGTGAATAAACACTTTCCAAAGGTAAATGGAAAGAATTATTAATGAAAAAACCCTACTGCGAGAATCTAATAAGTACTTTTATCGAGTTGAACCTCTTCAGAAAAGTAATTTTTATCAATTTATAAGTACAGTAGATAAATCGCTACTCAATGATAACAAGGACTTGTGAAGGAAAGAGAAGCGAAGAAAGAACAACAATTTAGAAAATCATACATGAGAGTGAAACAGATCATGATTAAATTTTCAATTTTCTCTGTTTTTGCCCATGTTGGTCTCCAAAAGTTAATTACAGTATTCAGTTATCCATTTCTTTTCTAAAAAGTAATTTCTTCATTTTATCTTCCACTTTTCTGCTATTAGCCCTCTTCCCTATTTACTTTTTCTTTTTCCTGTATTTAATTGTATCTTGTCTTTTATTAACTTAATTAATCAATTACATTTATATTGTGGTCTACAGTCATTCTAAATTATATAATTCACTTTTAATATTATATTATCTAAAGTGATTATATGTGAAATAAAACTAAAACAAGCGTACTGGTATGCAAGGGAAGAAAAAGTAGGGAAAGAGCGAATATAAAGATAGGAGACGAAAAATTAGAAGAAGCGGCTGATTTTAGGTATCTATAGGAAGTCAGATAAGTCAGGACGGAAAGAGTAGTAGGCATATAAAGCAGAGGATAGCGCAGGATCGTGTAGCCTTCAATAAAAAAAGGCACTTCTATGCTCGCGAAAAAATTAATTTAGAAATTCGGCAAAGGTTGTTAAAGGTGTATGTTTGGAGTGGACGCGGCGGGAAAGAAAAGGTTAGAAGCGTACGAAATGTGGTGTTACAGGCGAATGATGAGGATACCGTGGATAGAGAAGGTTAGAAACGAAGAGAGATTAGAAAGAATAGGAGAACAGAGGATTCTATAGAAGTCAATAAGAAATGGGCGAGATAAGTTGGTAGGACACCTTCTCAGGCATGAAGGTCTAGTCAGAGATATATTAGACGCAGAAACGGGAAGTCGCAAATTGTTAAGGATGTGGTTGTTCTTGTTTTAGGGAAATGCGAAGATTGAAAGAATTGATGTGGTAAAAAAATGTTGAGTCCATCTAATACATTGTAGAATGTATCTTCATGCTTAAATTTTACTCCCAACAATCCAAAACGGATTNTGAAAGATTATCTGTGGAATATTACTGCCTCAGCATTTGCCTAAGTGATCCAAGGAAACCACAGAAAAACTTGGACCAAGGCAGACGGACCCGGAATCGAACCGGCATCCTCCCGAATGCTAAGCAATGGTCTAGACCTCTAGGCCATGCCGCTCGGTTTACCATCAAATGTAACGTTATGTATACGGTGATCTATTGATTGCTTCTTCATTTTCAAAAATATACCTACCTGATCTGAAACTTCTTACGAAATAATGAGACCCAATCGAGATACTTCATTGTCTGAATTACATTAAAGCTGTGGACAAATGAACACTACCTTCAGTTCTTCCTTTAATCGTTATTACGTTAATCACATAGGTTTCATTGACTTCTTATTTTAATGAATATAACGTATTTTATGATTTTTATTTCGATAGAAATAACGTTAAACGTGTACCTACTTGACGCCATCTTACTTAACACAGTTATCCTTGATGATGTGAGCAATGAACTTTTTAATTTTCAAAGGACTATTTTGTGTTTGTTAAGGGACCACATCAGTCAATTCGAACAATTGGACAGGTTATGTGGACTGCCCACGAAGCTAGCAACAGCTTCGTCGAATGTCTGAGTGGTTTTGTCCTTTTTTCATAACGCCGGCACCCCTAAATCTAGGATGCAAAGGTCATGAGCCGTGGGTGTGTAACAGTTCACGTGCGGGTGCGAAAAACTGCGATGTAGATTTTGCAAAGAATTACTGGACAATGTCCGATCAAGGATTTCTCCCCAATATTTCTCGGAGAGTCCTTGAAAATCGCAACCCTCCTTGTGACGAATTATCACAGGACTATTGTTGCAACAACTGTGCTGAATACTCTTCTTCTTGCTCATGGTTCTGCAAAAAATCTGCAAACTATTTTTGAGAAATAATATTCTATAAGAGGACAAATACTAGTCATACCCGAGTAAAAAATAACTCCCTACAAATTCTTCGGAATTGATTGTTGAGCAACCAATAGAGGAAGGGGTTCCAGAAGGTGTGGCTCATGGATAACCAGGTGACTAAGAAGTCGAGGGTTGGGGGTGCTCTTGTGCCAGTGCAAGCCACCACAACCTCTTGGATTGTCCATGGTGTTACTAAAACTATAAACCCTAAAGATATCGCGGCCATTGTCCTTGACGTTGTAGCACTCAGGCCCTTCTCCTGATAAGGAGGTTGCTGTAGAAAGAAAAACAATTAATTTTAACAGCAACTTAACAATAAGTTCATGGCATCCATATTGTCAAATTATGTCGATACCTTTAATTACAAAAGGACTATTTTGATCTACAATTTCTGGAAAATCTGTAAAAGTAGCGTGGAGTAGTCGTTTTTGGGGTTATTTAATAGAAATCCTGCCATATACACTCTGTCTTTTATAAGGCTAGATTAAAATAAATTTATTTGGCGTAAAAGCATAAAAAGCTTTCCGTGAAAGCTTTTCCTAAACTAAAAGTCATATTTCACGGTGCACATATATATTTACGTATCTTACACATTACTTTCAAAGTATGAAAGAATCCTTCCAAGAAAATTGAATTGATTCGACATCGTGTTATAAAAAGTTCTGCACCAAGAATCAAACACAAAGAATAAACTCTTAAGAAACATCATCTAATGTAGAAACTTATCGATATCTACTTGCATATTCGTGTATTAATAATACTTCTTGAAAAATATACCTAATAATAAAATAGTTCGTGCTAGTTTTGTAACAGTTCTGAACACGTAGAAACAAATAGACTTTATAGCTTAGTATCCCATTCATCTNACACCTTCTCAAGCATGAAGGTCTAGTCAGAGACATATTACAGGCAGAAACAGGAGTTAGGAGGAGTAGAGGTAGACCTAGATTAGATTTCTGTTCGCAAATAGTTAAGGATGTGGGCTGTTCTAGTTTTAGGGAAATGCGAAGTTTAGCTTAGGATAGGAAAGAGTGGAGGTGTGTGTCCAACCAACCTTAGGACTGACGACCTTAGGATGAATAATAATAATCATAATAATAATAATTGAACTGTACCGTGATACACATTAGCCATTTTATGAGTGACGGTGTCCTATGATGATACATGATGTGTCTACCTTTTACACGTTATGTTACACAGTTGAAAATCGAATGGAGTCACGATACGTTTTTGTATAATAACATGGAAAAGGCGGCCATATAATGATGATTGCCTGGCATATTAGGGTAATAGCGGCGGCAATTATGAATAAAAACGCCGAGAATTAATATGCAAGGCTTAAATCTTTTCGCTGCCAGCTTACTACGACTGCAATGGCTATACTGGATAATATTTACCCCGCTCGTTTGCATATTATCAGATAAGCGGAACGTTGCAATGTTCTGATAAATCAACCCATAAATATGCCAATTACTTTTTTAACCTGATAACATGAAAGTTTTAGTATCTAACAACCCGCTCAATGCGTAACCTAAACCATTTGCACTTACGTAATAAGTACTTACTTAATACACTAGACATGTAAATGGCTGTTTTCATTCAAATATTGCCTGTATTAAGTACATAAAAGCGGGAGGATAAGCACACTAAATAACTAATGTAATGTAGAATCAACTTGCCAAAACGCGACCTCCGGTGAACAGAGGAAAGTAGTTTAATTTTGGATAGTTGCCTAATAACAGTCTTATCTTAAAACCCGTTAAATAATTTTTTGTAAATTAACCCATAAAACGAAAGGTCTCTTACATAAAATTATGCATCTTTTGTGAGACAATTTCTTTTAGCATTACTCAATAAAGCAGAGGATAGCGCAGGGTTGGGTCGCCTTCAATAAAAAGAAGTCACTTCTATGCTCGCGAACGGTTAATTTAGAAATTCGAAAAAGGTTGTTAAAGGTGAATTTTTGTAACGCGGCGTTGTACGGGTTCGAAACATGGACAGTGGGCGCGGCGGAAAAGAATAGGTTAGAAGCCTTCGAAATGTGGTGTTATAGCCAAATGATGGAGATAACGTGGGTAGAAAAGGTTAGAAAGGAAGAGGAAATAAGAAATAGGCGAGATAGGTTGGTAGGACACCTTCTTAGGCATGAAGGTCTAGTCAGAGACATATTAGTGGCAGAAACAGGAGTTCGGAGGGGTAGAGGTAGACCTAGGTTAGATTACTCTTCGCAAATAGTTAAGGATGTGGGCTGTTCTAGTTTTAGGGAAATGCGAAGTTTAGCTCAGGATAGGAATGAGTGGAGGTACGTGTCCAACCAGTCTTAGGACTGACGACCTTATGATGATGATTATGCAACCAATTGTACACCCGTAGACATTTGGACCCGTCTATTTTGTTGTAATTGTTTTCTACTTCATCGAAAATGTGAAAATTAGTGATTCTTAGTGAAAATTCCTAATTAAACGAAAACATTCTGGATATCGAATGTAGGCTTATGACACAATTCGATATTTTTATTGGTTCCTAAATACATTAATTTGATCTATTTATACAGTTTGATTCAACATATGTTGAAGTGATAATTCAAAATTAGGACTTATTCTGACTGTATCCGAATTGCTTAGCTATAAGCTGGACTGAAACTGGGTGAAAGTAACAAATAACGTATTTTTCTTTTCTTTTTTGTTCTCTTATAAATAAAGTTGAAAAGTTAATTTTTCAAATGCCATTAAGTTTACCTGAACATTTAATAGTAAAAATGGTAAAAGATGAGTGTTAAAAAAATGAAATGTTAAATGTTTCTTTAAAAAAAAAGATTATTTAAATTTCAGTCCCGTTATAACAGGCCTTAAGGTTTTAACTGACTGCTGCATAAAAGCTAATGAAATTTTGCAAGACATAAACATTTAAATCAATCGCCTTTATAGCATTTCACATATTTTTTGTCTTGTTTCTATAATTATTAATGGAAAAATGATGTTTTTGGTCACAGCCAACAAAGAGACAAACAAAAGATTATGGTCAAATGAAGTTTTATCCAAATTCTTTTCGCGTTTTTATTTCAGTTTATTTTATTCCTGAAAATGTGCTTTCGGATTTCATCCAAATAGAATAACATTATTAAGAATTTATTAAAATTCATGGTGTTCTATTTATTAATGTGTATATTAGGTACATCTTCTGGGTCGATAAACAATTCCGATTTGATATGAAGATTATTTTCATGCAGCAAACTTAAACCTTCGAGCAACTAGCAGAAGTAATTATACAGTAACAGTAATTAACTCGATTCCACGGACTAGCTGCATTCGTAATTGGATTTGCTCCGGGTCGAACAGTATTTACCCTGGGCGCAGGGACCGGCGCGTAAGGAGGGTGTGCGGGGGCAGTACGGTGGTGCTTAGAAAATTTACATACAATATGAAAAACTTGTATCCGCAATCAAGTCGGTGGTAACGCGGGTGACGTTAAAAAGGCATAAATATGCAAAAGAGGCAGATAGGTATATTAAGCTTATCGCTCTCCAGGTTGCCTACCTGGCCAGGTAGGTACGAGCACGCACGCCATTTTAGCCCCAATTTATATTATATGCAAATGGCGTCTTATCGCCCAGTTTATTCAAATTACGTAACTCGGCCCCGGCACAAAGGTGTACGTGCTGTTATGATGTATTAGGCGGCCATGCTCTGCCTGCTAACATGCCAACTTTCCAGCGACATATTCAAATGCTTAGACGTATAATAAATGGCCGTTAATCATGTCTTTATAACGTTTTCGTGTAAGTACACGCTCCAAAGATGACTTTCAAAACGACCAGGATTATTAGCTAATTTCTGCCGCAAACACCGACTACTTAGGAACTTTTTCAACCTACAACTTATAACTATGTATCCAATCTTTTTTGTAACATGTGATACAACTGTGGAGTATTGGGATCCGTCAAATGGGCATATCTACACCATCTGGTGCCAAATTTATAACTCGAATGAGGGAAAAATTTACATAGGAACTGTGCAAGCAAAGTGTAAAATTGTTTATTAAAATAATAAAACACGTTAAAAAAGTAAAAACTTTTTTGATGATGGAGTCGACGAAGTTTTCTTTTGAAGTTAAATCAAATAAAAAGTTAATATGTTCAGTGAAAAGCTGCAATAGCACTTCAGACATAGATCTTCACTCTTCACCTACATTAACTACTTTCCAATAAAAACTAACCGTTTTATATATGTAAAAAATATATTCGGAAAATTAGAGAAAAAAGTAAACTAATAGAAGCTTGGATGAAAGCAGTAGGTATCAAAGAAGTGAATTCCGGAATAAGAATTTGTTCACGTCATTTTAATGCACATGATTATATTTCAGCAAGTATTTACCATCAGCCATAACCTTAATATTTAAAACTAGAATCATACTAAAATTATAAAGTGAGAAATTATTTATTCCTGTGTAATTGATTTAACACAATTCTAATGATACGATATAAGTATTTTGAGGTTAAGAACCTACCTGCTGCAATACAACAAAGTTGCAATAATGTGTTTGCAACGTTCTCTTAAATCGGCTTTGCACGTGCAAGTCATTGATATGATATTGCTTAAATCACCCAGAATCACCTCACCAATTATATAACGTGAATCACTTTTTAAATCCGAAGTTTGTAAAAAGTAGGCAGTAAACTTGACGGAATTTGAAGGCTAGCTTCCGGATTTGTTATTTCCGAATTTTATAATGTGATTGGCATTAAAAACACGCTCACCTTCAACGAAATTTCCTTTCCGAGGCTTTGTGTCAGCCCAATCACATATTGTGTCAATACTTATCATTTTATCGTAATTTAAAAACTTGGAAATGCACGGTACACTATAGGAACTACGATAAATTTTCCCTAATCGGTGCCATGCTTTTAGGCTCCTCTCATTTGACGGATCCCAATAGCGAATATCTGATTTTTTTATATCTGCAATGTTAAGCCGATAAGAATATAACTGTTGGTCAATTCTCAGATCGAAAGCGAAATATTATTCTAAAACTGAAATCACTAATATTTGTAGCCAATACCTAAATACAAATACAAATAGACGTACGTATGTATCTGTATGTTTCACAATGCAGAACGATCGTGTTTGTACATGATTATGGTTTTGAGTTTCCTTGTGGGGGTTGCATATCGGTAGCTACGGTGGTAGCAGATATGGTGGTCATAAAATATCTTTATATTTCGATCAAACTGTTCCAAACAATGTTAGGAATCTCCTATAGCGTCAGAAGTTTCTGCAGTTTAGTGAATATGAGGATTTTTCAGATTGACCACTGTCTACTGGACACCAGTTCTTGTTCTTGGAAGTATATTTCTATCGTTGTCCTGAAGTGGAATATTTACTTTCTGATGTTCAGTGAAGTCCTCAGGTTAAATGCTAGAGGATCATTAAAAAAAGTTAAATGAAAAGATTAGCCCAGGATAGGAAAGAGTATAGGTGCGTGTCCAACTAGCCTTAGATGTGACAACCTTATAATGATGATGATTTCAGAAATATTATTGTTCCAGCATTAGCTTACGTGATTCAAAGAAACCACAGGAAAACATAGACCAGTGCAGGCGGTCCCAGAATCGAACCGGTGTCCACTCGAATGTGTAAAACGGTCTAAACCTCCAGGCTATGCCACTAATAGGTACCACAATGTCGTAACAGCCTATTGGAACTATATCCAAGTGTGACACTAACTGTCACACCTACTTTACTTCTTACACCTTATGCTTTCAGCCCATCTTGAGTGGATCTTTACAACATAAGAACCGCGTCACTTATTAAATATTTCCTTAATTATTTATTATTATTGTAGGCAAAACCACAGTTATTAAGTAAATCATTACATCTCAATGAGGAATACTGCTGAACACTTTCAAAATGCATTCGAAGTAATTGGTAATTTGAGATCCTAGGATATGAAAATACAATTGGAACTTAAGAAATAAGTAAAGGTAGTATTTTAAGTGACAGTTTTGGGCTTGAGGATATGGGAGCATTTTTGGGGGAGACTGTGTTCAGTTCTGATCCATGATGCATACCAGTGAGAGAAAATTGCATCGAAATCACTTTAATGGTTCTAGACGTTTATTACGGAAAAATAGACAAACATTCAGAAAAGTGGTTTCCAGAGACATTCATTAGTTATTACATCATATGAAACGTAGGATTACTGGAAAAATATATGTACAATTAACAACTGACAAATTTTCATCAATCACCTTGTACTTAAGTTATTTATCTTTTTGAATTTGATAGAAAATCTAATTCAATTTTAGTCGATTATTTGTAGGGAAGTGTCAAGTTCGTTTTTCAACGAACTGTGTTGTCTTACTCCATTTCGAATGTTGACAATTTAATTTCATTCTCATTGTAACTTTTGAAGTATTCATTTTTCACTCTCAGTGACCAGTGAGACCTAAAAGAACGTGAAGTCGTGAAGATATATTACCGTTTTAAGACGAACAAACCCTCTAATCTGGGGAAATCAACACCCGAATGGTCCGGGTGCGGTTAGATTAACGGCAATGCCCATCGTATTGAGGACGAATTAGTGGCCAAGTTTGGATGATAATTGCTCTGGCCATCACAACATCCTTCTATTGGGATAACATGTAAGGTGTTAAGTGTCGATACCCGATCAAAGATTTACATTCACCAGAAGACCGTCCTCGTGGCGTGCGAACTTAAAAATCGTATCACAATCAAAAACCAGTGGCGTTCATTACATACTTAATTCTGTTTTTATTAAACTAACGAAATATAATTTCATGATCAATTTGTTAGCATCAAAAGCAATGTGTGACGGAATGATTTAGTCTGCGTATCACATTATGAATAATTACAGGAATTCTAAAGAAATTAACCAAATACATTTTGGAATCGGAAACAATATTGAAAAGTCCTGAAATCGTATCACTGGTCCAGCAAAATGCTATTACTGATTAATTCATTATTAGTTTCTTTTCTTAAGTGAACTTTTCTTACTGGGACAGAAAAATCAATAATGGTAATTGTCCAGAATTGGGGCTCCAGACCAAAATCGCTCCAAAAATTTTTCATCGATTTATCGTCATTCTTCATAATAGAATTAGATATTAGAAGGTGGAAAGGTAGTTTCTTATGATTTCATAAATAAAAAAGAATAAATAATTTTTCAAAATTGCTCCAATTCTGAATAATTACCTGCAATGGTGACGTTATTGTTTAGTTAGGTAGATTTATGATAGATTGGAATTCATTTAATGTCCTTGCTCGCCGGAGGCGGGCTGATATGTTAGAGTATTTTATTCACAGAAAGTATTAGTTTTATACATTTCCTAGTACAAAATCGGAATTTCATACAATTCCTAGAATTGGGGCTCCAGACCAAAATCGCTTCAAAAAGTTTTTCTTCGATTTCTGATCATTTCTGAGTTTCAATGTTGAAAAAAACTAATGCTTTCATAAATTATTTGCTAACTGTGGCAAAAGGTTTTGATTATCTGTATAATACCTATTATTTATACAATTTTGGGTATCAAATGTAGAATTTGAGGAAGAATTATTGACAATGTTTTGTCTGTTAGTGTAGCTAGACCTGTAAAGTATACACTTCCTGTCCTATTTTAAATGAATTGTATACCTACACGTGTGTCAATCGATCGTCGGCTTACGCTTTGACAAAACGCACCGTTTATAAAAACCTCGTCGGTGTGTTCGCGATCGACCAATGCAAAAAGGGATGGACCTGTTTTTAAAATAAACAAGTATGTACCGAATAGCAAACTTTAGTACACATTAGTCAGTCGAGATTCATCTATGCAGTAGAGAGTTGTGAATGCGCTTAGTTGTTCTGTAAATCCTTGACAATAAATTACTATAAATCATAGCATTATTAATTAAAAAATACCCCAAAATTGTTGATTAGGTACAGCACTGATCCCGGCTACTTACACGCTATCGCTTATTATCCTTCGCGGGCCAAAATCGGCCTTAAAAACGTTCCTAATTGACACCGGCTTCGGTACAATTGTCTGACCAAAAAGTTGTCGTCCGGTGGACGGCAGGACGGCGATCTGGTGACAACAGCGAACGGTGTGTAGTGTTATATATAGTGTGTAGTGGCTAAATGTGATACCCGCGCCATCACGTCCGATGATGTGATTTACGTGCTAAACGAACAACGATTAAGACAGTATTTTTCCAAGCGAACTTATCTAGATGACTCGTCCTACAGAGATCTTTTTCGAAACTGAGAGGATAATTCTTTGTTTTTACAATTCGCGGGGCAATTTACGCGGATGTGTCCGTCCCACACTGCCGATGAGTTAATTAGTTAAAAAAGATGGTTACATTTTTTTTAAATCTTTATAATAACTACCAAAGCAGTTACTTCTAAATGAAAGGACCTCATTCGGTGCTCCAGGAAGCCCTGCTTTAATAAAAGAACTCACAAGCCATATACATCATGGTGAATAATAAAAGATATATCTGTGTAAATAATGAGCGTAAATTTAATCCCCAACTGCAGAAATGTAATGGAAAAGTTGGAAAGCAAACCCTAAGGACACACAATTTTATTTTATTATTTAAGAGCTACATTCATAATCAGTCACAATTTAAATTCTAATCCCCACTATATAAGGTATCACTGCTTTTTATGGTCTTCAGATATGATCAAATTCGGATTGAACATGAACTGAATCATACAGTCTCTAAGAAATAATACAAATGCAACAATAATATCAAACAACATTTCTAATCGAATAAAAAGAAATGCTGCCTAGAACAACGATGGATGTAAAGATTAATGCTTAAAATATATCTGATGGATTTTTATATTTTTTTACACTTGGAAATATTATTCGAATATAGTGTTGTATCGATTATATGCTGCGTCTGTTCTCACGCAAATAATGAATTAATAAAAGTACACACAAGCAAGGTCAACTCCGAAACGTTTAGAATTATTGTAGAGGTACACGATAATGACATGTCTAGTTTCGCGTGGCGTACTGTTTGAAACCTACCTATTATGCAACGAATTGCTTTTGAATTTTTAACCGCAACCAAGAAAATCGATTAAGAAAGAAATAAACGGAAAGCAAGGAGGATTTCGTCAACAGTTTCTCATTTTTTTCACTTTCCAAACCATCGCTGTTTATATAGGTCGGACATGTAATGTTGATAATTAGATTACATGGTATTCTCCAGGAAATAGCACGACCATATTATTATTTCTTTACCCATAGAATATGGAATAAGACACTCGACGTAAAATACTGGGCTGATGAGATATCCACATGTAATGCATATTTCAACGTTATTATACATCTGGGAAAAACTAAACTGTATTTCCATATCGATGAATGTATGCCTACCCTATCTAGTATTTACATTTATTTAATGAATCATTTTCCATTTACTCATGTATTGTGATTGGTCAAATGGGAGCACCGTAAGGAACATGACGTAGATAAGGGAAAATTTTTTGTAGCATACCTGCCTTACCATGCCATTGGGAGGACTGTTCTTGTCCTGCTGCTGTTTCCAACATGAGAAAGTATCTTTATTAAATTGACAAATATTCGAATAGAGGCAGATTTTAAATGACATCATCATCAATAGGGTTTTCAGTCGTAACACTTGTTGGACGCAAGACTCAATTCTGAGTTTATCTTTACATGATTGACATTGCTAGAACAATATGTGATATTGGATAAACACAAACCCTTGAAAAATGCCTAATTACGGAATCGTTGGAATCAGCAGGTTGTTTAGTGGTTTAGATAACAACTACAATATACGATAGTAACTCCAGTCTCTCAGACTATTCTCACTTAACATATTATGAAATATAAGCTTTAATGTAATACCATAAGTGAATATGGATTTTCATACGGATTTGACTTGGTTGGTGTTGAAATCGGTGGTTGAGCGGTTCATATAAGTAACAACTGAAACTTATTTAGATATAACAACCATTAAGCCCACTGAGGCTAATACCAACAAGAATCAAGAGGAAATGAGGATTTGTTGTTTCTTGTTGGAAGTGGGCACCTGGCTGTATCTATCAAAGGTATTATTAGGAAATAAGAGGTAGGTCGTATAGTACTTTCTAGGTACTAGAAAAGAGCAAATTATTGCTTGGAAGTGATCACTTTCTGATTTACCCGATTATCTAAAAATCCAAAATCCAAAGTTTTTGAGATAGCAAGGAATCAGCAACCAGAGTGTTAACTGGAGAACTCTAAAACACTTACGATTAATTGCAAGTGTCACTGCATCACGGGTAATATCTCTGGCAGATGAAGCTTTGATTCAGGAAGACTGATCGTCAAGTTGTTTATGACTCTATTTACCTGTAAAGCGTTACCTGGTCGCACTTCTTGTCTATCAGAAGGAGGAGCTTGAGTTCTGTGCTCCGCCCGCCGGATCGATTGGCTTACGGCATTCTCTCCCACTGAGCGAATATGACTTCCGTAAGCTTTAGGTTCCAATAGCGCTCATAGGCCGCAAATGGAAAAAAAGCTCGTTGTTTTACGACAAGAAGCAATAAACCTGCATTTTTGACGAGATTTGCGGTCGGAAAGGAAATTAAGGATTCGAGAAGCCATAAAAGGGAGATACACATACAAGAAGTGTTGATGTAGAAGAGGCACTTCTGTCTTCCAGAGGCACTTAGTAATTAGTGCTTCAAATAACTATATAAGTATAAATATTTTTATGAGCGCAGCGGAGTGTAATAAAAAAGGTTTTAATGGAAGATGGCTAGTATTTCATAAACTCTGAAGAGACTTCGCATGATTTTAAAAACACCTTGTATTTACAAAACCAAAGGTCGGTGCTTTGGCTCGTTGGGAACAATTTAATTCGGCAGATTGCGTGTGGGCTAATTTCCATTTTCTAACATCATACAGCAAGTAGTTTTATGTTTTTCGTATTACCTACCTTCTGCAGAGTTAGAACTCCCTTAGAGTTCAAAGGGAGGAGGTGTTCATTGCCAATGGCCATTCCTTCCCAGGCTATTGAAGGAAATGTCCCAATTTGAGAAAATATGCCTTCAAGTTAAAACCAACGATTCGACCACATAACCCTGTAGAATATGAAGACATCCACTGAATCCGGAAGACTTGCTTGCGCCGATCGATTGACACATCACCATTAGTAGGGTCTTAGTCTTAAACAAAACAATATTTACTTTTGGTGGTTGTTGAGCCCGTGTTAAACAGTATTCAGGATTTCATTTTGTAATTGAGAACGACTGGAGATGAATCGGAAGATAATCCGAAACACACAATGTAAAAACAAGTCCCAGCTAACGTACTCATGAGTTTAATAAGTTGTTCTTTACTAAGTACATTTTGGATTTGTTCATACTAGACCCTGACGATAACACCAGTATCTCAATAATTTTACAATAGGTGGATGTAATATGTGCGTTAAAGTCATTGAGGGCAATTAACACTTGAAATGCTGAAGTAGGACTCAGATTTCGTGTACTTCTACTGAGGAACTAATTTGATGAAATTTTAAGTGATGCACCATTCTCATAAACCGTAGATATGGTTCCAAAATTGATGCATCAGCTAAAAATCCAAATAGAAACACCTCACTGAAATCTAATGGCCACGAAAGCCATAGAAACCAATCAATAACTCACATATTAAACTGAATTAGCAGATAAACACGTATATATGGGGATACTATGCAACCTCCAAACGGATAAACTGAAATTGAAATTAACGTCAATGAGTAGGTAGGAACGTAATTATAAAAATAGAGTAGCAGAGTATGAAAACTAAATACCAAACTGCTAAAAAATTCCCGCACTACTTTTGCCTGTCTATCCTACCTGCAGTGCCCAGTCGATGTAGGACAATAGATTGTAGTATTTTCTTAGGCTTCTGCAGGTGTCGTTGAGTAATTTGGGTTTGAACCGCATCATATTGTTTGTTGCAAAAGAGGAGCAACTTTTGCTCCACATTAGAAAAGTCCCTCAAGGATGTTCCTTGCAATCGCCTCTGAAACATCTCGGCAGCAGGTGGGCTCAGAATTATGCATTCCACCACAATAAATTGTACATGTATATGACGCAGGACATTCGGATGTTTGTTTTCAACTTAACAAAAGCTAGTGCATTGATTTGTCCATATCTTTTTTGTTGTAATCTTCATCCACAAAGAGTCATCTAAATTCGCCAATTGAAACCTCTATTTCCATTTCTACGCCTCCTTCCCCTCCCGCGAACATTACGAAGCCGCTCACTTACGTCTCTAATTCATTATCCACACGAAAGCGGCACCAGCAATAGCAGCAAGTAGAAATAGAAGAAGCAGCTTCTCCCCGTTTCCACGTGGGCGCCAATTCGCACTTCTGTATATCTCTCGTTCCGTCTCCGTCCGACGCCCGGCGTCTTCGGCAAGCGTAACGAAGCCGAAGGGCAGTGCGCGATGAGCAAACGAAGTGGGCCGTGCACGGGAGGGTGCAAGCCTGCCTATCGCTGAGCACAGGTAGCCAACCAGGTGAGTCTGAACACTTACCTGGCAGGTAGATCGGCTGCTGGATCTGGGCAGTCATTCAGTGTCGTGGCCGACTCCGATCATAACCTTCAACTTACCGGCTTCTTCAAATCAACTGTTCATCTCTTCCACGGGTGCGCCACTGTTGAGGGACCAAACGGACTCCACAACTCTTTCACCGGAAGAAGGAGCTCGCATTTCAAAACTGATAAGTTGAAACGGAAGAACTTGGTGACAAAAGGCGTATAGTTTTGCCGATTATTATTGTGACAAATATCTAGATATTAATGTGACTTGAGTGGTGACTGTCCTTTTTATATCGAGTGAATTATCTTGTGACAAAATTGCCCATCAATGAACTACATACTCTAATATTGCTAATATTCTGTGCCTAAGAATCCTTGAAGCTTCTTCGGGATTACAAAGTATTTCGGACTGGTTCTCATTGAAAAGCGTCCTGTTGTAAATGATCTTTAACTGGATGTTCCAAATCAGTTCCGATGATGCTGATTTCTAACGGAAACACTTTGGGGAGTGGAAATGAATTCTCAAATGTATCAAACCTAGCAGGGTGCTGTCCGATACCCCCAGTGGCACCGGCTGCACGTTCTGCTCCTATAAATTGGAAAATGGACCCAGTTGGTTTACCAACACCCAATACAGCTCCCAGCGTTCTCTCAGGTGGACTGCCACTATCTCCTTCAGGTAAAATATCCAATAAGGAGTCATAACAGCAAATATTTGTTTTATATCTAATCAAGTCTATTTCCTCTTGTATGTGTAATAATAGAATAAACTTTGTCAGAAATCTAAATTTTTCGAATTAAGATACGCCCAAATTCCATCTATTGGACGATGGACACTTGTCCTTAAGCGAGTGATCAATATGTCCTTTACAGCTAATTATACCGCTTTTTTTGGGCTATTGAAACAGCAGAGTAAAAGCACCGTTTAGATCATCAAGATAATTTGATCTGATTTTTGTCACAAATTGTATGTGATGGCCCACTAAAAACTTATGTGGTGGATTGTGCACATATCCAAATACATTTTAAAGTTTAATACCATAACTGGTATAGTGGAAAAGAGAATCACAAAAACAATTTGCAGCAATGGGATTTTAATTAACGCCAACATTATTGATTAGTAAATCAAACGTGTTTGATTTGTCCAGAAATCTTCTTCCAGTTTATTTCGAATCACATCAATTCAAGATCCATGCATAATATAGGGATTGCTTTTAGTATAATCTTGTGTAGACTAGTACTTACTAAAGTTACTTAGTGTCTGAGGTTTTATCGTGGGTGTTTTTACTGACTTTCTGGTTGGCTTGTTTCCCACAAACATCGATACAATTAACATTTATTTGTTCTGATGCAACTCCTCCTGGGCAAGTGGAAGTTATTGGATAGATTACGTCGCGGTCTATTACTTCAGAGACTGCTTAAAGCAAGAATACCAGCGCAAAGCCGAATGGCCAACTATCACTGCTGCGTAGGATTCTGAGATATTCTGTAACACCTGCTCACATTGCCACTGGTTATCAAATCGTTTTAAGCAACACAATATCAGTTTCTATTTAATCCTTTTATGTAATTTTATTGAATGATTTAAACTTTTATAGTCGGTTTTAATGTGTTGATTACGTTTTATTGTTAGGATAATCGCCAAACAGCCAAAGCTATTTCATTTTTGTTACTTTCGTTATTATCTTACTACTACGTAATGATAAATGACCTTTCTTCTTATCAGATAAATGTCTTTCCTGGTTCATTGGATTACTTTTATCTTATAATTAGATTTTTTTGAGATTCTCTTTAACGTTCAAAATAGGCAAAGAGAAAACAACATGAAATCTGAAAAATCCTGTTACAAAATATGAAAGGAAAATTTCCCAGGAGATACATAAACAATAAAAAGGCAAAAGAAAATTAAGATTTGCATTTTTTCAGCAATTATTCTCAGAAGTTTAAAAAAGTAACAGTGAATTCCAGACAATTTATATTACACGTAATATCTACCCACTGGTATAAGTACTGAATTAGTATAATTCTATTGATCTGGAATGTTCTGATTGAAATGGGGACTCTCATTCAATCAGTACACGTTGTAGACATGAAGGTCTAGTCAGAGACATATAAGAGGCAGAAACGGGAGTTAAGAAAATTAAAGGTAGATCTAGATTAGATTGCTATTCGCAAATGGTTAAGGATGTGGGTTGTTCCGGTTCTACGAAATACGACTTTATGATGATGAATGCCTTGTTTAATAGCAGACATGTTCCAAGGGAAAATAAAAAGGAATACTTGCTCTGTTCATGAACGTAAGGGTTTCCAAAAAGAGGATAATGGAATTAGAACACCTTATATGCTGTAGTTATACCTTCACCCTTATGGGTTGCAGAAAAAAACAATTTATTGAATTCGCCAGCGCGACGCGACGGTAGAAATATTTGTATGTATATCTGCTATCCTGCCTATTGGACTTCTTTTATTTTCGACACTAGCTGTCACTGTCTGGATTGTTCTGGTTGTTTCTTGCTCCATCCCGTAAATGAGAGGGTGATGATGTTTAGTTTAAAATCTTCCGCAGAAGAAAAGTTTCATAATTTGATAACCGATCAAGAGAACGTTTCAGATAGTAAACCATATAATCAAACAAACCTTACGCCCTTTATAGTATCTACATCGGTATACATTATACATAGATCTAGGTAAGATTTAAAGGATCTATAGATTTGATTACCTCTATCGGGCTAATTTTGACTCTTGGTTGAAGAAAAAATAAAATTAACATGTATGAAGAACATAATTTGGCATTATATTTGAAAAGGCATTCTGTTGAAATTTTCTCCAATTAGGATTCAGTTCTCATAAAATGCTATTTGCAAGGGATTAGAGTGACCTAGCGGTTTTTCTTTTCTTGGATACACACTCTGACCTTTATAGGTTATTCACTTTTACCGGACGGTAAGTATCAATAAATATTCATCCATCTTGCTTTAGTAGACTCTTTGTTGGAGTTTTTGAGATAATATCAAACTTCCCGATAAAAGATGCTTATTATTTCGTTTATCGACCGTATCGACTTTCCGTCGGCAAGAGAGACGGCTTAACTTTGCAAACGGCAGTCGCCCATAAACCTGTTGTTATTGTTAAATTGTGTCGTTGTGTCGAACAACAACAATTATTACTGGTAAGAATGCATTTCGAGGCAATTACGGGCACATAATAAAACACATTATATGCAGTGCACGTTGCAATAGATCGGTGCAGGTAAGTGGTTTGTAGCTTCTTGCGCCGCTGGTCTAATTGGAATTGACTTGACTCCGTAATTTGCTGCTTACGATGAACGGACGGCATAAAGCCTTCTTGTCACAATGGTCTTTTATGAGCAGTAAAGTTGCACATTGATGCAATTATTCCCGTCAATGGCCTGATTGAAGCAAAATAATTGCGGACGGGACAAAAAGAGTGCCGCGGGAGCTTTTCCCATCCATGCATGAAATATCCTCGTTTTACAGCCTACACCTAAGTCAGAGTACAATAATGGATGCGCGGGTAAATTGAAATGTCTGCCACTTGTGTGTGATAGTCAGTTGACGGTACAGTTCCTGTATACCTTGTGGATATACAAGATGATGGGTATGTGAATAGGTCTGCAACAATATTTTAGTGTCCTGTTTTAGTGCTCGTAAAGTTGTGTGCTGTTTCTAGATAAAATAAAAATACTTACCTAATACTAGCTACTGTGTTATTATGTGATTTATGGACCCTATTGTATCCCAAAAGTATTCAGAGAGGTCAATAATAATTGCTAAAGAATGTTACAAAAAATATAGTCACGGTGGCGACTCATTTTCGATTTCTACAACCTATAAAACGTTTAAAAATACAAAAACAATTTATGGATACAGATATGACGCCGTCCACTTTTTCATGGTATAACTTCACAATATGGAAAAAGGACGTTGAAGAAGCCAACAGAATAGGCAATGGTTGAAGAGATTGATGGAAGGACTCTAAGTCACGTCTCCACCAAACTTTACATGAATTTTACTGAAGACAGGATTAATAGCATTAAACGCATTATACACAGTTGCAAAACATTAGCTTGCTCAAAGCTGATGATACATTGCAAGACGTATTAACAAACGAGTAAAACAAAAATATTGGTACAGAAGGGAGTGAAAAGTATGGAGAAAGAGCTAACATTAATTTGAGAGATCAAAAATTAGAAGTCGCTGATTTTCTGTATCTAGGAAGTTACTGATAATTTAGGATGAAAGGAGCGGTGTATAAATAAGTAGGTACATACAGAAAAGTGGTTTAGACCATTGCTTAGCATTCGAGAGGATGCCGGTTCGATTCCGGGTCCGTCTGCCTGCCTTAGACCAAGTTTTTCTATGCTTTCCTGGGATCACTCAGGCAAATACTGGGGCAGAAATATTCCACAGATAATCTTTCATTCTCTTCTGTCTTCATTTCGTCTGCTTCACCCGAATAGCCAACCACCCATTCCCACGATTCCTGAAAGGAGGCTGAAGAGTGCCTTCCACTCTACCTTCCGACATAGTTCGGAGGGACTGCCCGCCCACCAGCATTCGTAGCTGGTAGGAATGAAACACCCAAAAGTTTCTTTTTTCTTTTAATAAAAGTTAATGCTTGGAGTACGGCCCTGTCGGGCACGCGGCGGAAGGGAAAAGGTTAGGAATGTTTGAAATCTTGTATTCCAGGAGTATGATACCGAGGATAAAGAAGGTTAGGAATGGTGAGATATTAGAAAGAGTAGGAGAAGAGAGGGCACTGGAAATAAGTGAGATAGATTGGTGGGACGCCTTCTCGAACATGAAGGGCTACTTGTTGTTAGAAGCATAAACAGTATTAGTTAAGAAGTTAGGGGTAGACTTTATTAAAATACTGCTCACAAATAAGGACGTGAAATGTTCCTATTTTAGGAAAATGCGTGGAGGTGCTTGTTCAATCACTCTTAGGACTGACGATCCTATGATGATGATGATGGTGACGTGTTTTATATAGACTTCATAAATGATGAAACATTTAGAGAGACAAGAAATGTGCAGATTGGTTGAAGATAGGTAGAAGTAAGTGAAGGTGCGTGTCCAACCAATCATCGGGCTGAAGGCCTCTCGAACATGATGATTTGATAACTTTTAGAGTTATTTTTGATAATTTGTGAGTAAGAATACAGCTCATATGAGAAAGTCTTTGGATTGCAAGGTTTCCATCATAGAAGACCCAGTGTAGATATAGTTTGTCGAAATTGAAATAAGACAGAACTTTATCGTCGATCCAAACCGTAACACGACCGACCAGAAGTTTAAAAGTTTAACCATATGGGTCAGAATTGAATGCAGTTTAATTGTTCTCGACTGCTAATTGTTTATTGTGCGTGTAGGATATAGATTTAGAATATATTCTTAATATACGATGTTGATAAGTTAAATTGTTTTTATCTCGCTATAGAATTAGGATTTGGGGTAGATATCTACTCATTAAACCGCAATCACAATATAGTTGATATTATAATTGTCAATAAGAACTCAAGAATTATTTTACCATCAGGTAACGAACGTAGTAGAAAATTTTAGTGCTTCTTTGTCTTAATGTGTTAGTCGTCACTGATCTAAATAACAACCAAATGTTCATTACCGGACAGTAACTTCTTACTCTATTAAAGAGTGAATATGTTACGAGTTTGTACGACGCCTGTATATACGCTATCTTAAGCGATCGTGTAAGCTCCATGTCGCTGTATTAGAACAGAAAATTACCATAGGAAAAAGGCAACGTTTCAACTTGACGGTTGGTTCTCTTATAAATAAATACGTGACCGACAATGGACGCGAGAACGATGAACAACAAAACACGGACGATTTTCAACGGCGTCGTTTTCTGCGTTCAAGACGATACCCCCGCTGCATTCAACAGTTGCGTGTTATTACCGCGACATGGCTTTCAGGCACCGCGAACGGAATAATAATTGCGAATGATAAAACTAGATAAAATTGGAGCATTATTTTATTCGATCGTAAATAATGTCGCCCATCTGCAACACAGCAGATCAGTGCGCGGCTCGTGTTTAGAATGCCATATTTAGTAACGGTCGCAATGGCAGGTAGCGCGAGAAATCCTGTCGTGCGAACGATACTTATGACTTGAGACGGCAACTGTCGACTTTATTATCGCTCGACTTTCTCATCACAAGATTTATCGATCTAGAGACGAATAATTCCGATTCAACAAACGGTACTATCGTATATATCACTTGTGGACGACCCACCGTAGGCAAGCACAATGCCATATCAAGAAGGAAAAATCGAAGGGTGATTACGACAACCTCAAATACGTATAATCACGACTTTCGGAAGGCGAATTATTAGCAAAATAATGCCGCACCAACTGAACGCTTACCTACTCCGGTCCCAGAGATACGATTTATTTGAAATACATGCATTTAATGATGTTTGGTTTGAGTTATGTCAAAATGCTACGAGATAAATAAAAATTTGGAAAAACGTTCCTCATTCAATTCTAAAACTCCTGTAAAAATTACAAATCGATTCACTAAACCATTAAAAAGTTATTGAAATTTTAAAAAATTGTAATTTTACACGTCATTTTATGGAGATTCGTTAACCGAACAGATTAAATTTATTTTTATTAACAGAAAAAAGCTACCATCAGAAATTTCAAACTTTTATAATAACTAACTTGAACTCTGGAGAATCACTTTAGCGTAAGGTTATTCAAATTCACTAAATGGTTATCGAGGAAAAAATGAAAAATTAGCTGAAAATCTCGTTTTTACTTGATAATATAATAATAATATTTATAATTGTCTGAAATAAATGCAATTATAATGTTTTAACTATTATTTAAACATATTAAAAAGTTTTACGCTCATTATTAATAAAGATTGAAACTAAATATTTTTTTGTTTCGAAGTTGAAATCAAGGCATATTCACTGCCAAAAGTCAGTTAAAAATTTACCAAAGCATTCGTTATTTCTTATTTTAGTCAAATTCCAAATCTTCTCTCAAACCGTATACTTTTTTTTTAGTATAGATAGTATTTATTTACCTCATGATATGCTGCAAAACCTAATTAATCACGAATTTCTAATTTTATGTGCTCTTGTCTCCGATTGTACCTCCCAAACATCCTTAAATTATAAATACAAAATAAAAAATACCTATTTTTATCTTGCATTTAAATACTTTTTTTTGAGAAAAGCATTTTGTATATTATTTAAAATAATTTTCCATTTGTAAAAGTTAAAAGTTTTGCTAGTATCACCGATCAAACATTATATAAAATGATGAATGAAAGTTGCTCACAGTGACCATAGAAGTTATTAGAAGCTTAAAAAGGGTACAAAGAGGCGTTCCATGAATGCCTTCTAAATCTTCAACAAAGAGAGCCCAAAAAATTCTAAACTCCTTGGAAATGGATAACCTAAAATATTGGATCGATATTGTTTTCCAGGTTCAGTGTCATAGTCCATGGAATTTTGAAGTTCTAGATTGATATCAGCACCTGACCTGTCAAATCACCAATTAAAATACCTATAAAGGGAACTACGAAATTCTGTGAATTACGACAAACAGCCCGAGAAACAATATCGAATTGATTAAAACTATTTTGACATCAGTCTTTTTTCTAATTAAAACGAGTGACAAAGGTACCTAAATAAGGAAGCATATTGAAGAATTATTTGTTGCTAAAATTCAGAATCTATAACATAAAGATAGAGAAACTATATTTCAATCACTTCAAACAGAAAAATATGAATCTCAATCGTCTCAATCTTCGCAGCTGGTGATACAGTGCAAACACTACTAAGTATTATTTTAGAAGAACTCCAATATTTAAAAAATGAGCAAATGCCTGTAAGGTTTTCTTAAAAAATATTTTATACTTAAGTACATGTAGAAAATTAAAGGAAAGGTAAAAAGCATTAGTCCAGGATTATGTAGAATAAGTACAGTAGTTCCTGAGATTCAAATATTATGGTCAAAAGTTCAATTAGCCCAAAGATGTATCTTCTTTTTCTAAGCTCCATGACAAAACGTTTGACAGAGGACATTTTGACCAGGGTGCCCACGTAAAATAATTGATGCAGCATGAAGTACAGTAATAAGGGTAAAAACAGGTGCACTCAACTGTTTTGTTTCTTCGTATTTTCGTCGAGAAATAAATTGACGTACAACAAATTAACACGTTGATAAACACGTGTGCTTCTTCCGAAGGTTCAGATTTCATTAAACTTCGCAGATGGCACGCTAAATTAAAAATTTGCATAATGAAAAGAAAGCGACCGAATAATGACGCCATTAAAACGCCATTTATTATTATCGAAAAGCCCTCTTGTAATACGTAATACGTTTCATGAATATACTTACGCACATATTTACATCGTGTTGTGATCGTATCGAAGTTTAAATTACTTTTATTTGTTATTTTTGCTTATTTCATGCGTCCAATATTGGACCAGCGGTGAGAGGATTTTAACAGTACGCGTGTCGATTATTGTAATCGATCCAACGCGATGAATGCAAACTCAATGTCACACGTGAAATGATTACTACCTGATGAAATTTTAATTTCAAAATTTATTTACAATTAGAAACATTCATTAAAATATTGCGGTAAGCTGCTTTAGATGAATTAAGAGAGGAGCCTGATTGAAGAAAAATCAGGAAGTATAAAACAGGACGATGAAGGTCCTACTAAACAAGAATCGATCCAACTGATAAATAGCAACAGTTTTAGATATTGAGATACGATAAGATTTGTTTACGATCTGTTCGACACAAAAATTGATCCATTTCTTATAGTACCTTTGTGGCAAAAAGCTCAATTTGTACATTACAGTTTGACTAGAATTCATGTGGAAATAAATGGAGGGAATAGGAACCCCTCAAAGGAAATAACGAAATCAGAGATATTGAGTGAGATATATGCCTTAGTTTTATATAAATATTTTATGAGGGAAATCTAACACATGTATAATTTTACAAAGAACTGGGCAATCCCATCGCCATTTGCCTTATGATGGTTAGACTAGGCAAACATCAAATATAGGAACTCTTCTTTTATAAACTTTTGATTATCTGTTAGTGTCCCATATTTAAAAATTATCAGGGGGTTTAACCCAATTGATTTTCCCGAACTTTTTTTAAAACGGGTAGCTATCATTCTTCCACAGGAGGGTCACATGCGACATTCACAGTGATGCTTGAATGAGATTATATTCCCTTTGTGCGCCTTATAGGGAATCTTAAGAGGTCTATACGAGACAATTTGTTAATCAGAGGTAAACCTCGTTGGGATCCTAGCTTCCCTCTCGCAAGGTTCTAGTCAGGAGACTACTGATTCGGCAACTACTACTGCCATCTGTTTAAAATTAACACAGTTGTAAAAGGAGTTTACCAGGATCTATTCCAAATCATCAAAAATATTTTTACAAGGGTCAAAAAGAAGATATCGAAATTTTAGGGCAGAATTCTCAATGTACAGCGGTGGTGTCTCAGGTGAAGGTGAAATAGCTTAAGTATTTAATTTTAAATTGTCTAAGAGGTAGAGAAATTTGCATAAATGTTGCAGGAACAATTGCATAACCGCTCTGACATTAATTTATAGTGCAGGAGGAAATAATTAAAACTGTTGGTTTTCATGGATACCTGTAGAATAAACAAAATAGCTCAAACTCCAACGCCAAAACACGACACTGTAGTTGTCCGAAGCACTTTTCGGTAACAAGGTTACCTTCTTCAGGGACTGAAGTGAACTGCAGTTCCTGAAGAAGGTAACCTTGTTTGTCAAAGTTTTTTCAATATTCATATTATGGATACCTGTGGTATGAAGCATGTAGATATACGAATATGTTTATAAGTATTATTGTTAATGTGCACGACGGCATATTTTATATCTGAATTTTTAGGAGTCAACTAATTAGTATAATCTTATCAAAAGGAACGAACCAAAACCCATTCATTAAAATGAATATACCTTCACTTATAAAACGTGCACGTATAATAATCGTTTAAAAGACCGCTGCTGATTATTCCCTTTGTTAACGAAGTGTGACATTGCACCTGGAGGCTTTTTGTGGGCTCGGTATAAGTACAGGGGGGGCCACCCAGGAACAACCGTGTTTCCATTTGTTTTGCTAATAAACCGTTTAAGGATACATAAATTTTGTGTTAACAAGTTGCGGTTTACAAGTTTGCTGACTGGACAATCGGGTGAATCCATCTACTTAAATCTAGAGACTTTTAAATGCATAATATATTATGCACCATTGCGAGTACATTTATAAATTAAACATAGATAGATACATTAAGGAATTAAGAGGACATTAAAACTGTTTTAGATTTCTAACGAATTAATCAGACTTTATAAATTGATAAGGAATGACGATAGCGATTACCGATTGTCCTATTGGAACAGAGAGAAGGAAGTTAATACAAAATTTGAAACTCGATAATCGATAGATCATAACAAAATGTAAAATTTTAGTTACAGGATGATTAGGGTTTTATGGACTTTTGGGTAGCAAAGCGTCATTTAGTTCAGTTTTACGAGATTCGATTTCATTTTATAATGATTTTGATGCAATTTCACGTCGGAAGAACGGTTTTGGGTAAAGTACTACTAGACATGAGTTCAAAGAATTTATAGTGGCGTGCTACGTTAATAATTCAAAAGGAGACGGCTTTTTCGCTGATCTAAGTTGAACAACTTAATTTGACATCGTCACTTAATTCATTTCATCGTAAAAGACAAGAGAGCGGCAGCAAAGTCGACCGGTCCGTGGTGCACGTCTCTGTCGGCAGCTTTCTCCTTTAGCGCGCGACTGGATCCACCTCTGGTGTGTGTGTTCAATACCCCAAGCGAGCGAGTATCGATCGTATGAACGAATATATTCAACGCATAAGGGCATGCAATTTGTCATCGGTTTTTGTAATTGTCGCGACATTTTAATTGTGACTCTTTTTACAAACGACGGGACGGCTAATTGATATCAATTATCAAGATTTACTGGGCCGCTCGTTCGTCGATGCGGCCCGGATTTATAAATACGCGCGCCATTATAAATTCTAAATAGGTTAACCGAGTAAGAACAAGTTGACAGCTCTATAATACCGGCAGCCCAGCGACGTGGCTTTCAAAATAATGAAACGGCAAGAAGAAAAGGGCCTTCGGCTGTTTCGTCTTCGCCAAGTTCATCGCTTCTTACTCTTATACTTACAGATATCGCTAGAGATGTGTAAAATGTTTTTTTTTAAGTATTTAAATACAAAATGCAAATATTTTTTTGATTTGTTATTTCAAATGTAAAATACAAAGTAGATTTCCCTTTTGTATTTAAAATGCAAAATACGTATATTCAAAATACTTTTTTCCTTATTAGCCTTTGTCACTGTTTTAATTGGAAAAGAGGCACTGATGACAAAATAGTTTCCTTAGCGTGAAAAATCAGAGCCGCAATAGGGTTGCAAAAAATTTTATTGATGTAAAATCAATATCAACCATTTAAATCAAAATATTTACAACCCCATTTTGTTTCTGATCTTTTACACATTGTAATAAGAGAAAGAAATTGAATCCATAGTTTCTTTAGCTTTGGGTTCATCTAATAAGTGAAGTTTTTTGAATCGTTTTCTAAGAATTTTGGATTATATAGATACATTTATTAGCACACCACAACATCATAGTTTTCAGTTTTACACAGCTGGCGTATATCAATTCGATATTGTTTTGCGGGTTGTTTTGTCGTAATTCATAGAATTTCGTAGTTCCTTGCTAAAGGTACGATAAATGGTGATTTGGCAGGTGCTGATATCAATTTGGAACTTCAAAATTCCATGGACCATGACATTGAACCCGGAGAACAATATCGATCCAATATTTTACATTATCCATTTCCAAAGAGTTTAGAACTTTTTGGGCTCTGTTCAGTTAAACAATTAGAAGGCATTCATGGAATGTCTCTTTGTTCCATTTTGAAGCTTAAAGAATGGGTTTAAATTTCTACAACCGGGTATGTAGTTGGTTGCATATACCTACATGTATCATAAAAATGTCAAAGTATTATATACAACCACTAGTGTCCAAATTTGGACGGGTTAAGCTAGTAAAATTATATAATAGCCAAATTAACTTTGTAATTAATCTTTAATTTTCAATCTGCAAACAAATAACTTTAACAGAGTGGCTTTGATGACGACTAAAGATTGTAAGTAAATTGAATTTTCATAAGATGTGATTACGTTTCAACAAGTGTAGTTATAGCTGGATGGGTAAAAAGTTACGGAATTCGGTTTGGGCCCTCTGGCTTCCAGTTGATCATAGCCTTCTTTGAAAGTGCGTATCGATTACGAGCCACATTAGCAGTGTACTTTTACATATTCGAAGACCACCTTTAGCGGCTTTTATGATTAATGTAAATATACGTTTACGCGCTGATGCGATCATGTCCAGTATTACAGAGCATTAAAACAAGAATCTCATCAACGCCTCCGTTGTTGCGAACGAGGTGGATAATCAGCTGTCTTATTAATTTAAAAAATTTCCAAAAGTACTTTTTCGTTTTGGTATAGGTATTAATTATGGTCAAATGGACTCAAAAACTGTAATTTGCGACTGTTCATTGCTATAGGGCGAATAAATTCGATGAAAAGTGTTACAAAAAGCGTTATTAACAAAAAATTAGTTCATCAGAAAAGAAATCTTCAATTTACTACTGAGCTTGTTTTGATGTGATCAAAAAACGTAAAGGATATTTCATGACTTACGACCAAGGTGGATTTTGCTCATCGTGTCATGTACGACTTATTCATATTAATGTATAGTCAAATCCGGTGAGGATCCAAATAAGTCATTATTAACTATATCAATCAAATCATGAAACACAGGAACTACAAAAATTTTGTTTTATTACGAAAAATATACCTGAATAGTTATTAGTTTAGGAATTTTTACAAAAAACATTCGAAATGTGGTGATACAAGCGAATGATAAGGTGTCGTGGATAGAGAAGGTTAGAAATGAGAAGGTATTAGAAAGAATAGGCGAACAGAATTCAATACGGATGTCAATAAGGAATAGGTGAGTCTGAGGCAATACTTTTATGCATAGGTACCGAGTAAAGTTGTAAGGAATGATCCAAAGTGTGCTCAAGGAAGCAATAATAGATACTAACTACTATGACAATGTTCTGTTAGATGAACTGGTGTATTATCTATTCCCATAAATGAAGAACATGTGAATTAATTAGAGAAAAAACTTTCTATTTTAGAAAGGGGAGTTTGAGTGCGACGAGGACTTCGACCCTCCCTGCCATTATACTTTTACCGTACCGTTTTTTTTTTGTCGTGGGTCATCGAGTGGGTGGAATCAACCTATTCGATTTCGACCTTATTTGCCTAACAATACAAAGAAACAGGCAATTAATTACAAGAGCGTGACACCAGATCACACCGATTACAATGCCTCTCATTTCGTTCGACGAAGAAAAGTAGGCTAGATTCGGTTGCAATTTCCTTGGTCATTAGCGTGAGGTAAATATTCAGAATAGACGTTCGTAGTTATTAAAGGCGGTAACGCACAAAGGACGGCCCACAATCAATTTAGAACCCCTATAATATATGTTTGTTGCGTAACGAACTGGATTTCTATTTAGTCGAGTCGAGGCAGGAATTCGAAGAGGGAGGGAAACAATGGTATCTATTTTCGGATTGTATTGAGTTTCCCCCATTGTGTTCGTTGAGCTTAAGCTAATTACTTTTAAGGAAATCAATGAGCAAGGTAATCACGAAGACATGGAAATGGTATTTTGTTCTTGAAAATTGCGTGCCGCTTGAGCGCGCTTTCTTTGTTCTGAATTCGATAGAAACTTTAATTTGGTCATACACAATAAGAAATTACTTAGTCGTCATCAAAAGACCTTCGAAATTTCGCTGCGTTTCTCGAAGTAGACAAAGTAAAAGCAAAACATCAATTAATGAACATACCTTAGCGGTCAGAATTGTGGTACAACAAAAGAAAGAGATGGAACAAAGTTTCGGACAATTTCCATCTCTCTCGCGATAGTGCGTAAGCGCGTCATGAAAGAGATAGCACTAGTCCGAAACCATACGCCATCTCCCTCACTTTTCGAGCCAAGAAATTATTACAACGACATACGGCAAAGGCATGTCCATTACTATGTCTATGTCTATGGATTGTACATATCTCAAATATTGACTCGTGTCAACCGTGTACCTAAACGATGAGACCAATGCTTTTACTAAGAAATAGAAATCAATGAACACGCTTCAGAGTTCTGTCGTGGCGCAATCCAAGGTCATAGTCCATGAGATTCTAAACCACCTCTAACTTCGGGGTATCACTATACTGGGTAGGTGGTTGTTTTTGAGAATATTATTGCCTTAAGTGCGTGTTATGTCTGATTTGAATGCATACCAATCTTCAATTATTACATGTTTGTGGTTAAGTATTACCAACAATGTTGCCATCAGCGCTACTACTAACGGTGTTAATGATTTTATGACGGTATAAAAGCTACCATACTTACGACCAGCACCATTGAGGCATTGAAAATAACATAACTACGTGGTTGTTAAGACAGATAAATTACCTGAAGCTGTTAAAAGTAGTTGAGAAACTTCAGATTTTATGATTGTTTTGCAATAATCTACTGCCCATTAGCATTTAACTGAAGTGAAACTTTGCGAAGCATATTTAAATATTAACAGGCAACTAATTGGTTTCCAAACAAAACGATAGCAATTTGGCTTTAAACTTTCGGTAAAAACTTACTGTGCTGATAATTTATCCAAGTCCCACTTTAAATAAGAATATAATTCTAGGTAATAAAATGCTAGGCGCTTTTACAATCTACAACAAGGAAATTGGAAATGTCATTAAAAGTTTCCATCATCAAAGTACATGTAATTTTGTAGATATTGCTGAATATTACGCAGGCCAAGTAGGCAACAAATCGGCATGTTTTTAAAACGAATAGTAACACGCGCATGCGCCCTGGAGGCGAACAGATACTGATACTCATATCTGGTCTAATTCGATGAAATTACTTGTTGGATCAATAGACTACCCTCTAAAACACTCTGATAATGAATTGTATTTGTAGTTAGCATCATCACCTATTTAAATATCTTTCCTGATTTAAAATTACAGTGGCATCATCTCCTTCGCTGTCGTCGTCGGTTGTTTGTTCGTCACCGTCGGTTTCGTCCGCAACCGCTAGCCATTTGCCGCCGACAGCTCTTCGAGATTTGTATGGATCAGCCGGAGCGCCACCAGGACATCCCATCGCTTCGCTCTTGTCACAACAGAGGCTCCTGGAAATGTCCAGGTTCGGATTCAGGCATTTTGATTTGGCCCAGCATATGCTCAGTCAGCAAGGAGCAGTCACAAAACTACTAGGTGAGTTCTCAGCAATTCTATACAATACGTGTATCTACTCATTTACATAAATAAGAATGCGGAACAATCTAACGATTTAAAAGTTGAAATGTAGGTTTTATTAAACTATTTTTAGCAAACAGAAAGCTGATTGATTGAGATTTTGTTAATTATTAATGGGGGAAATGCTAAACAGCAGTTTTCAGTGATTATTAAATGTATTCCATACGAAAATTCAGATCAGTACTTTTCTGAAATGTTTTTAAAGCGTGGGTTTGTGTTTCTAAATATGCCCAATTATATTTTGACCCTAATGACATATTGGTGAAGATTTTGGAAATATGAGAAATCTAATCTGTGAAAAATGTACTTAATATTGTCATTAATCGTTTCAAATGAAAAATCTGGTTTAAACAGAAAATTAGTAAACTGGAATTAATCAGGTAATAGCAAATGTTCATGAATGTGTCGCATGATGCAAGTAGTGAATAATATAAAGCTTTAAGCGCTACACCTACGAGTAGTTAGGTACATAAAAAGTTGCAGAAAGTTATCGTCTTAATTCTCATGCAGCCATCAATTTATTGTTTTTGCTGTAGTCATCGTCATACATCGTGTGTTGGTAAGAAACCGTCATGGTCTGGTCGCAAACAAACGGCGGAAGACGAGCAAAGCGTCAGAGTAAAGATTGACTTAAGACTTTGCGCTCTGTTATTATTTGCAATATTATTTTACATTTCGATAAGTTGTCTGATTGCCCCTCTCTTTGTGTAGGTACTACCGTGGTCGGTTCGGGCAATCTCCGTTCAGTATCTGCATCCACAGATTTTGCCAGATACATATATTTTTTTATCGGACTGGTCGCAATAAGAAAATTGCAGCAATTATTATTATTTTTCAGTGCAATAGTCAGGCATCTCAGTAATCTCTCCGAAGGTGAGATGACCACTAGTTTATAATTTTTTGAAGATGCAGTTCAAATTTTTAAAATAATTTACAAAGAATCGCTCCCAAAGAAAAATTGGAGAAGTTTACGAGAAAATGGTTTAAACAATACAAAACAGCAATTTACGTCTTATACAATAAAGAAAAAATTACATTAATTGAATTACAATCGAAGATTTGTATTGTACGTATTTGTCAAACTTCAGTAATCACATTTTACCTTAATATATTACTGATTATTTATATTCATATTTGTGACAATCTGGATTATTTTAATGAAGAATAATTTATAAAATTACAATTTCATAAAAGGTATTACTTTTATTAACGGCTGGAATACCTGCTGCTGCATTTACTTTTGAAGATTGCGAGGTTTCTCGCTTGACTCATCGTTGATATCTCCAAGGTTTTTCGACAATATTGGCATTGGTGATTATCCGATTTTAATAACTTTTTTTTTGTTGGAAAGCTTATATCTTAAGGGTAGTCTCATATAAATTTGAACTGAATATCCCACTTCCAAAGGTGGAAAACAGTGGGAGAAATAACGCAACCTCGTTTTTTCGGTCAGATCTTAACTTTTTAGTTCAAGTTTGTGTAGTATACAATATATAGGTAATATTTAAGGGGACAGTTTCTAAATCAAAGTCGAACACAGTGCTGGGTGTCTTTTTAATACTGACAAAATTTAAAAAACTTAAAATAGTGTTAAAAAAATGTTTGCAGGTATGGGATTGGCAGATTAAAAACTTACTGAAAAATCATACACTTAATTCCAGTTTGGTACTGAAGAATGTTGAATATTTAATGCTATCAGATGTACATAAGGCGGCCCTAATGATGTGCAAACGCAGTGAAACTATTCATAAAATTTTTGATTAATGGTATCCGCCCTTCAGGTATAATTACGGCTAGGTATAATTAGAAATATTACCTCTCTTATTTCGTTATATGGAGTGTGTTTATACCGCGGAATGCGAATCGTTTTGCCAGTACGTGTGTGTGCAACAAGATTATGAAAAGCAATGTGCAGACTTCCCTAATTGGCTACTGACAAATCGTCGGTACCAGCGAGACCGTGAGGTCCCATTTGTAACTTTACACATTAGGATTACTTACCCGAGCAAAAAGATAATTTTTTTACACGTCTGCGATTAATTACAACGAAAAGTGTTGCATACCGACAGAAAAAATTCGCGGATTGTTAATGCATCCACAGGTAGGTTTTTGAAAGGCATGTATACATGTATTTTTATGCCTCAACAACTTTTGTATTCACTTTGCTGTCTCGAAAATTAATTATAAAAGTGGCAGTCAGTGCGTCTTTTAAGGGTCGAACCTATTACCTATTAAAATAGTTAACTTTACAGTTGTAACTACAATTTCTTTGTAATATTAATATAGTCAAGTTAGCATTAAGTTGGATCACGATTTCAAACTTTTTGATCCTTTTCAGAAGTCACAGACAATTGTGGCAGTTTACCGACGGTATATTTGGTCACCCATTAAGAACTAGTCAAAATGTAAATTCGGTTACTCTGTACTTTAACCCCCTTTAGCACTAGAGTAGGGGTTAGAACATAAAGTAGTATTTACACTAACCTAATTTATCTACCGTGTCCGGTGAAAACTAAAACAATGAAAAGTAAAAAATTAATAATTCCAATGAATGAAGAATAAAAGCACATCAAGTATTAATCCAAAATCTACAAATCGACGTTTCAACCTAAATTGTGGACTTTATCAATGTAGCTTGTAGCTTTTTTAGTTACAGATGCTATCGATTATTAAACATAAAGGTAAGATCCCCGTCTTTGTTACACTGAGCGGCATGACCTATGTAGAGGTTTAGACGTTGCTTAGCATTCGGGAGGACGCCGGTTCGATTCCGAGTCCCTCTGCCTCGATCCAAGTTTTTTTGTGGTTTCCTTGGATCACTTAAACAAATTCTGGGGCAGTAATATTCCACAGATAATCTTTCATTCTCTTCTGTCTTTCATTTCGTCCGTCTCATCTTTCTCGCCCGAACCACCACCCACCCATTCCCAAGATTCCTGAAAGGCGGCTGAATAGGGGCTTTCGCCCTACCTTCCAGCTTAGTTGGGAGGGTCTGCCCGGCCACCAGCTTTAGTGGCTGGTGGGAATGAAACTTTTTAGATAGTTGTTATAATATACATGTTATACTTCCGATAAGTTCTTTTTTCTTGCGTCTACCTGAGCATAAACTGACCAAATTAACTATTTATTCTTGTGGGCTACAGAATCGTTCTGGTTGAATTTACGAATTACTCCCAGATGCGGAAGTTGATATCGTCCAACCGAAACTGCTGCTGGTTGTATCGGTCAAATTAATGAATGAAACCACAAATGGCAAATTTCAATAAATGGTGGTCACTGCTCATCTGTCTGTAGTTCGATATTTAGTAATTAACTTAAATGAAATTATAGTGACTAAAGTATATGAAATGTATTCTTCAAAATGATTTGTTCAGTATGGGACATATGAAGAATGAACAAGTTCCAGTGACCTATTCATTATAATTCATATGATATAAATATTGAATTGAAATTTAGGTATAGGTACTATTATCGTATCAAAAATTATTAATCGTAAGTATGGAACTGTATATAACAGTATATTATGTTTTGATATTTCACCGTAACAGTAGCTTGGTGCTAACATCGATATACATATTATAACACTTGGCAATTTTATGTAATACCGTCGGCAAAACTGTCTCGATTACCATATAAGTCATTCGAATATTATTCAAACGCAATAAACTCGGCCGATATAATAAAACATTAATACAGACAGGTAGGTATATGTGACGTTGCCGCGCATTGATAAGCGAAGTAAGAGTCGAGTCTCGTATCTGTTTCCCATTGTAAGCATCGCGTAGATTAATTTGAAAGTAAATCTGCTACTGAATACGTGGTCGTGTGTGTGCTTGCAGGCAGTTGGTGCATGCAATTAGCTCGGAATTAAAACGTAATCTAATTAATATTCATAGCAGAACAAATTGCTACCTTCAGGTACATTCGTACACAGGAAATAAAACGGTAGCATACCGAGCTTGACGTGTACCCGGGCGAAAAATAGTCAACTGCCCATTATGTGAACGTTTACTTGCGGACGATTCGCAAAACCGCTCCGGGCGCCTGCTCTTTTGCCACTTCCATCGCTGCAATCTACAGGGTGTCCCAAACTATAACTATATCAACAACCGAGAGACTAGAGATTGTCTCTCCTTAAAAAGGCGAATAAAAATTATGTAGTAGTGTGCCTCTTAAGTAATTCTAGTGGAGTAGAAGTAGAAATATGGTTTTATTTAGTAAATGCAGCATTTATACGGACTGGCAAAGTATAAAATGTTTTTTTGTCAATTATAGGCTACTCAAAAAACGCTGATTTCACATTACCAAACATTGATTCGTCTGTTAACCATGTGCTTTGCTATACAACTAGGACTTAGACCCATGGGAATAGATACAGGGCGTTCAAGTATTACGTAATGAAAATTTGGGGGGGGGGGGACTCGTAACGTTACGATGCGTTACAGGGGCGGGAGGGGGTCTGTCTTATAACAGATAGGAAAAGATGTTTCAACAAAACTGTTTATTCCTCGACAATTGTTTCGACCTCTAAAAGGTCATTTTCTACTACATACTCTTGAAAATGACCTTTTACAGGTCGAAACAATTGTCGAGGAATAAACAGTTTTGTTGAAACATTTTTTCCTTTCTTTTCCTTTATTGAAAATGTTTCATCGAGAAAGTTTA
Organism: Agrilus planipennis; assembly: GCF_000699045.2. Taxonomy (NCBI): domain Eukaryota; kingdom Metazoa; phylum Arthropoda; class Insecta; order Coleoptera; family Buprestidae; genus Agrilus; species Agrilus planipennis. The sequence goes on from NW_020442466.1 coordinate 216,751, forward strand.
AATATTATTAAAAAATTAAGAAATTAAAACTACCAAGTTGGCAACCCTTTTCGTTTACGTTTTACGGGGAATCCCTCGATTGTGTTGTACGTTATTTAATGTTGTTTTCGTTGTCAGTATTCGTTAGTGTTTATGCAGAAGAACATTGCTGTAGCCGGTGTTATTAAAGTGAGTTCATAGTGTTCATACTGTAATGTCTTCAAAAGAGGTTGCCAGCGCAACTGTGTCAAAAAAATGCTAACGAAATTTGGAAAACGGCTAAAGAAAAACTAAAAAAATAAAGAAAAGTTTATAAAACATATAAATGATGTTATACGATTTGCGCAACATAACTTTTGTGACTTTTGGATAAAAATGGTCACTTGAGTGTTACGTAACGTTTAGAGAGGGGGAGGGGGTACAAAAAAACGTTACGGCGCGTTACAAGGAGGGGGGAGGGTCAAAAATTTTCAAAAATTGCGTTACGTAATACTTGAACGCTTCCATAGATAGGGGCAAGGATGAGATCTCTGTCCCTCTGGCAGGCTTATTACCACCCCTTGAAAAGGTTATGAACAGTTACTATATCAGTATAATGTTTAAAAACACGTTAAACCTAAATAAACTTATAGCTATTGAAAATCTATAGGAAAAATATCTTGCTAAGCCAATGTCAAGGTCCTGAGATTGTAAATTACTTCTACGAGTTACCTATGCCACGAAATGATTGTGATTCACATGATATAGTAGGAAGTAAAATAATTTTCGTTGTAACCGCATTCTATTATATTTATTTATGATAAACAACAGTACGAAACAGTGACGCGCTTTACAGAATTTGTCCTTTGGTTTTTTGACGGACTCTTCAATAAAGAGATTATTTCTTGTTACGAAAAATGTGTTTCGTTATATAAAATGGGACACCGTGTATATTAATTGCTTGCTGGCTTTTATTTTGCTCAAATGCCCGCATGACATGGTCCATAACGGGCTTAAATCACGAATGCGCAACACATATTTTAGTCGACGGCGACCTAATCCCGCCAGTAATTATCTCATGCAAGCCTGAAGCATAGGCCACCGAGGATAAAAATCTTGTCAGCTATGCATTTACGAATGAATAATTCACATATCTGCATATCTCTCGCACTGCTGCCCGTTTCTATACACGTATTCAAACACGCAATTATTCCAAACAAAACCAAATCGCTCGGCTAATTTACGATCTTCGGTCGGACGGAGTGTCGCAGGGGTCAGTGCTTCGATCTCTACTATTTCACCGCTTATAATTATTGCAATAATCAAGAATTCAGTTCACTTTTTATGATAAGACAATCACACAGACATGAATCTTCGATAACAATACTGACAGATCCTATAAACTACAGCTACACAATATGCATCCCTGGGGATCTATACGACAAAAGTCTAAAACTGAAATAAATCTTAACTGGAGTACTTTTTTCACAAAGTCTACAAAATATGTAATAGAAGAGGGTGACAATTTGCCCTATGTTAGTTCCAAACATGTTTCAATATTTTATGTTCTAGTTTCACTGTAAATTGATTTAGAAACCCTTTGTGAGGGTTACTTTTCTCTCGATGAAATGATCAACTAATTTTAAGGAACAGTAAGGTGTATGAGCGAGGCCTGTAGAGTGTAGACGTTTCTGCACTGCTTTGGTTCATGAGTGGGGAATGCAAGAGCGCCATAGTGACATAGTCTTCTGCAACATCTTAAAAGTATCCCATGATATAACATTTATTTATTGTCGCTAACTATTGAGCTCAGTAATCACAATGAATAGACTTTAACGGCTTTGAGATAAAATACCTTAGAAACCCCTTAATTTTGTGGATCATGCCTGAGGACTTTTTTGTTCGCTGGACCAAGTAGGGGAGACCGCGGATGGTTGACTATAGGGGTAGGTAGACTAACTACCGAAAACTCGTCGACAGTGTATGAACTATGTCATCTGATCATAACCAAGCATTACATTTCGCGTCCCGCTCAGTTGTCTGAAGCGTCACATCGCGGTCGTGCGTTGTTTTCGAACACTGACATGTTTTTCATATTTCAATTACATAAGTAATATTTTGATATATTGTATTTTTTGATCTGATGCCTACTCGTTTTATGTAAATCATTTTTCTATTAGTCCTAGCATTT
>NW_020442466.1:220165-222978 GCF_000699045.2 Agrilus planipennis
GTATGAGAGACTCGAACGATAAAATTGTTAATTCAGAGATTCGAGTCTCTCACAGAGAGACTGAATGAATAAAACTGAAAAATTGAGAGACTCGAGTCTCTCGTAGAAAAACTGGGATCTCTGAAATATGTTGAACTTAGAAAATTTTAACCATGTCTATCGAGACACCACTTATTGAGAGATTCGAGTCTCTCGTTCATAGATTGTATACGAAATGAGAATCTCTCTCTATGAGCGACTCGAGTCTCTCGTTCCCAGACGCTAAACAGTTTTTTTGACAGTCTCTCTTAGCGACACCAGAGAGACTCCATGAGAGACGGAGACTTGAGTCTCGCTTTCAGAGACTCTGAGAGACTGAACATTTTTATCTCGGAAAACGTATTAAATTAAATTTTAACCAATAAAAGAAAAGAAAACCCTTGAATAGGTAATTGTTTCATCATTATCATTATCATGAGAAGATTAATTCAGGAAAGGAAAGAGTGGAGGTGGGTGTTCATCTGGTTTCAGGATTATTACGAGACAATGGTATGGTTAGTTTATCTGGTTGACTTCTATGTTTTAAGGGTGATACTCGAATTGAGCACAGAGCGTAAGCAGGTAAACAAGTAATTATCGAGGATTTGTTTATCAAGAACGGAATTGAGCACTGGGATCATACAGGTAGCAAATAAAATTACCGATGATAAGAACAACATTAACGTTGTAATGTTGCCAAATATAACTGGTTTGTAAAGGGCGGGAGAAATTAATAAAAACAAGGGACTACCNGAAATTAAAACTACCAAGTTGGCAACCCTTTTCGTTTACGTTTTACGGGGAATCCCTCGATTGTGTTGTACGTTATTTAATGTTGTTTTCGTTGTCAGTATTCGTTAGTGTTTATGCAGAAGAACATTGCTGTAGCCGGTGTTATTAAAGTGAGTTCATAGTGTTCATACTGTAATGTCTTCAAAAGAGGTTGCCAGCGCAACTGTGTCAAAAAAATGCTAACGAAATTTGGAAAACGGCTAAAGAAAAACTAAAAAAATAAAGAAAAGTTTATAAAACATATAAATGATGTTATACGATTTGCGCAACATAACTTTTGTGACTTTTGGATAAAAATGGTCACTTGAGTGTTACGTAACGTTTAGAGAGGGGGAGGGGGTACAAAAAAACGTTACGGCGCGTTACAAGGAGGGGGGAGGGTCAAAAATTTTCAAAAATTGCGTTACGTAATACTTGAACGCTTCCATAGATAGGGGCAAGGATGAGATCTCTGTCCCTCTGGCAGGCTTATTACCACCCCTTGAAAAGGTTATGAACAGTTACTATATCAGTATAATGTTTAAAAACACGTTAAACCTAAATAAACTTATAGCTATTGAAAATCTATAGGAAAAATATCTTGCTAAGCCAATGTCAAGGTCCTGAGATTGTAAATTACTTCTACGAGTTACCTATGCCACGAAATGATTGTGATTCACATGATATAGTAGGAAGTAAAATAATTTTCGTTGTAACCGCATTCTATTATATTTATTTATGATAAACAACAGTACGAAACAGTGACGCGCTTTACAGAATTTGTCCTTTGGTTTTTTGACGGACTCTTCAATAAAGAGATTATTTCTTGTTACGAAAAATGTGTTTCGTTATATAAAATGGGACACCGTGTATATTAATTGCTTGCTGGCTTTTATTTTGCTCAAATGCCCGCATGACATGGTCCATAACGGGCTTAAATCACGAATGCGCAACACATATTTTAGTCGACGGCGACCTAATCCCGCCAGTAATTATCTCATGCAAGCCTGAAGCATAGGCCACCGAGGATAAAAATCTTGTCAGCTATGCATTTACGAATGAATAATTCACATATCTGCATATCTCTCGCACTGCTGCCCGTTTCTATACACGTATTCAAACACGCAATTATTCCAAACAAAACCAAATCGCTCGGCTAATTTACGATCTTCGGTCGGACGGAGTGTCGCAGGGGTCAGTGCTTCGATCTCTACTATTTCACCGCTTATAATTATTGCAATAATCAAGAATTCAGTTCACTTTTTATGATAAGACAATCACACAGACATGAATCTTCGATAACAATACTGACAGATCCTATAAACTACAGCTACACAATATGCATCCCTGGGGATCTATACGACAAAAGTCTAAAACTGAAATAAATCTTAACTGGAGTACTTTTTTCACAAAGTCTACAAAATATGTAATAGAAGAGGGTGACAATTTGCCCTATGTTAGTTCCAAACATGTTTCAATATTTTATGTTCTAGTTTCACTGTAAATTGATTTAGAAACCCTTTGTGAGGGTTACTTTTCTCTCGATGAAATGATCAACTAATTTTAAGGAACAGTAAGGTGTATGAGCGAGGCCTGTAGAGTGTAGACGTTTCTGCACTGCTTTGGTTCATGAGTGGGGAATGCAAGAGCGCCATAGTGACATAGTCTTCTGCAACATCTTAAAAGTATCCCATGATATAACATTTATTTATTGTCGCTAACTATTGAGCTCAGTAATCACAATGAATAGACTTTAACGGCTTTGAGATAAAATACCTTAGAAACCCCTTAATTTTGTGGATCATGCCTGAGGACTTTTTTGTTCGCTGGACCAAGTAGGGGAGACCGCGGATGGTTGACTATAGGGGTAGGTAGACTAACTACCGAAAACTCGTCGACAGTGTATGAACTATGTCATCTGATCATAACCAAGCATTACATTTCGCGTCCCGCTCAGTTGTCTGAAGCGTCACATCGCGGTCGTGCGTTGTTTTCGAACACTGACATGTTTTTCATATTTCAAT
>NW_020442466.1:227966-233546 GCF_000699045.2 Agrilus planipennis
TATGTCGAAAATGCTGCTTATCGCTCTCCATATTTAAAAGGGCACCAACCAAAAACTACTGCGTAGAATTAATTGGAATTTTTCACACACAAGCCTTGCTATATGAGCTCTCAAAGCATATAAAAATTATACGGCTTATATTTGAAGTTGGGTGCAAAAGAATATAATTAAATCCTCTGTCGGGAAAAAACGAAATGACTTTCCGAACAACCCTATAGTTCGTATACTATTTTCATAATGTAATAATAGAAAACACCAATAATAACAATTGCAAATCAGTGAAAAGATGAAGCTGCAAAAGGACAAACACTGCGTTGGTCACGTTCTTTCAATTTTTCTTCGTTTGTTTGTACCTATACGGCTAGTATTTCGTTATGGAAAAAACGCGCCTGTGTAATATAATCTAGGGGTTGGCTGTTAGGTAGTTATGGGGCTTATTCTGTGCGCCATTGCAACAACAACATGGCTTCGGCCTAATGGGGGATGAACGTAATGTCACTAATTAAGTCACCAACTGTATGACAAGGCAACGCGACGTAAAGCAAAGAGGGAGGAGAACGGATTGATTAGCAATCCAACGCATTTATTGGTCACTGCATTGAAAAGGATTGAATTTCCTCGGTAGTGGACTGGTATTGCGCGATTTTTATGAACGTTCGTCTCAAAGAAGCGGCCAATACGGTGAGCATATGGAACTGAATAAAGGCCTTTTAAAAATTTTATTTTATTTTTGAATTGTGACCAAATGTAAGGGTGAACAGACATATAATAATGGTGTGATATATATGTTGCCGGAAATGTATGAAATCTAGGAATTGTCAGAAAATGAATACAATTTCGAGGCTATTTTGGAAGTCTATAAAATGTTGTTTCAAAGATTTTTTAATACGCACATATCCTGGGAAATGTATACATTTCCTAGGAATTGTATGAAATTCCGATATTATACTAGGAAATGTATAAAACTAATGCTTTCTGTGAATAAAATGAATAAAACACGTTAGTAAACTGAGAATCGCTTGATCGAATGACGCAATATCCTCCCCTCGCGTACCACTGACATTTTGAATGTAATATAATTGCGATTGCTATTTGGGGAACTTATAGATTTCCTAGGAAATTTGTCTAATATAATTTATTTCACACATTTCCGGGCGATTTTAGGAATTATATACATTTCCTAGGAATTGTTTACAATAACGGATTACACACATTTCCGTCAACATATACATATTAACAATGTACAAAACGATACACATTGTCATCGATAAGTTTAAAACTATTAATCAAAGATGAGATTAAAATTGTTAAAAACAGGACAGTTTTCAGAATAAATATTGCTATGAAATGGAGAGAAAAATAGTAAGGTTAGAGATAATAAAAAAATTGGAAAAACTAGAAGTCGCCCATTTTCCTAGGAAATTGGTCTAATATAATTTATTTCACACATTTCCGGGCGATTTTAGGAATTATATACATTTCCTAGGAATTGTTTACAATAACGGATTACACACATTTCCGTCAACATATACATATTAACAATGTACAAAACGATACACATTGTCGTCGATAAGTTTAAAACTATTAATCAAAGATGAGATTAATATNTATTAGGTTAATAGATTTTATATCAATTAACATGCTTTTCTTGTCTATATACATTAAAACACAAAAAATATGAACTATTCAGTAAAAAACTAGTCAACCATCCCCGGTCTCCCCTACAATAACTTTACACACCTTCCAGATTTGTGGACTTACAGTCTCATGTATCATTGACACCAACCTTTATAAATTAAAAGGGATGTCATTTATAATTTTGTTTCCACTATCTAATAAGCTTCTAAGATCATTGAATTGATAAGTAAAAAAAAATACAAACTTATTTGAGTCATTCTTAGCGTTTACTTTGAGTCCCCAGTCTCATTCTCAGAATCGCGTCACCCACTACTTAAGTAGCATCCGAGCGTAAGTACCTAACAAGTCGGTGAGAAAGAATAAAACACGTGCAGTTGCCATCGTAGCTTAAAGCTGCCTTAAAAACCGCACGCTAGCAATTAAAACAGTTGCAAATCTTCGGATTATCATTTATAATCGGCAGAAGCGGGCAAATAAATTGTGCGAGACCGGGGCCCCGGTCGGGCTACAGGCGAACCGTGCTAAACCGCAGTCGCACTTTGTTAATAATTAAGCACTAATTTATGGCGATGCCATATCAATGGATTCCCAAGTTTTACTCCTGTCTGATAGTCCAAAAACAGCGAGAACACGTCTCCAAGCTCCAGGCAGTTTATTTAGCCATTGAACTAAATCAATTAAATCAAAGATAATGGTTTACAGGACAATGCTTAATTGGTCCTTGAGGAATTAACAGCTTTTTTAACCAATGTATTTTTTTTTTATCGTCCAATTTACTTGATAATTATTATTCAATATATATAATAAAAGTAAGTGTAATTTGTTCATATACGTGCCGCTAAAGCTCCACAACTGAATCCTGCAGCCTCATTAGGGTTATATGGTATGACGGAAGACTGTCCCCATGAAGAAGATTTAGGTTCTTAGCTGCAAGGGTTGTTTTCAAAGATGTCGGGTTTAAAGGACTATCGCCCTAAAAGGATCTTTACAGAGAGTCAGTAAATGTGTTAACTGAAATCTGACGTTAAGTCAGAACGTTATAGAATATCACAAATTATTCCTGAATGTCTACATCTACAAAGTTCGAGACTACCGAGCGGCATGGCCTAGAGCATTCGGGAGGACGCCGGTTCGATCCCGGGTCCGTCCGTCTGCCTTGGTCCAAGTTTTTCTGTGGTTTCTTTCGATCACTTAGGCAAATGCTGAGGCAGTAATATTCCACAGATAATCTTTCACTCTCTTCTGTCTTCATTCGTCCGTCTCATCTTTCTCACCCGAACCACCACCCACCCATTCCCACTATTCCTGAAGGAGGCTGAAGAGGGCCTTCCGCCCTACCTTCCGACATAGCCCGGAGGGACTGCCCGCCCACCAGCATTACTGGCTGGTGGGAATGAAACACCCAAAAGTTTTTTTTTTAGTTCGAAACTGTTTTAAAATTTTTAAGATTCGAGAATATTCCCGAATGATAAATAATTTTTCCTGACCAAAGAGAGGATAATCTTGCTTGTAGTTAATATTTTTTGAATTTTATAAATTTTTTATATGGTTAGGTCTTTACGAAATTCTTTCATCGTCATAAGGCCTTCAGCCCGAGGACCAGTTTTGTAATTATTGCAATCCACTTGACTCCTACTTCTGTTTCTCAAACTAGCTCTCCCCATCCTTTTAAAGTCCTACTGTAACAGCATATTTCAAGCGTTTTCAACCTTTTCTATTCCATAATAAGTCGATGCTATTAAAAATGAACCCACAACTAGTGGCAAATCTCCACAAATGGTGTTGATTGTGACGTATTGTTTCTTATTAGTAATAATAATAAGAACTTGCTCTTATTTATTGGGATTACAAGGAACTTCAGATGCTTTCTGAATTAAAACTGACAAGTTAACTTATTATCAGTAGGTACATATTTGGTATCTTTGGTTCAAAAATTCGTTGTATCCTTTTTTCTTAGCTTTCAACATCCTTGGCTCGTTTGAACTAGATTTAGTAATCTATTAATTCTGAATTTCATTCTTTATTAGTGCCCGCTGCAATTCCTATTTGACATCTCTTTTCTGTGTTTACGATATCCCCTACAACGTCTGTCGTGAGTAAAAGTAGGCGTTCTGTCAGCAACTGATCTAATCTAGTTAGTAAGTTGAAAGAAGAAAGAAAATGCGACAGTTTTATTACGGACTATGCCAATTTTGATTGTCCCAACTATATCTACCTACCATTTTGTGTTTTCACATTCTTTATAACGGGAGACACTTGCAAATATGTATATCAGTAATCACGTTTAATATTATGCATTAAACAAATTCCGTTTTCTTTATATCGTATCTCTTCTTTCTTTTGTAAAACGGTGTCAGTCAGCTTGTTAGTATGCGATTGGTTGCTTTTAGCCCTTACGGTTAAGTTAAATTCAGATAATGTAATGCGCATATGTAGGTATACGTATTACATACATTCTGTCGTTTCCGTGTTACTGTATAATTCACATGTTTACCGACAACAATGGTTTGTTGTCGTGACACTTGGGGTTTTGTGGGAATAAATGGTGTGCAAAGAATTATTACGTACGTATACAACAGATGGTGTAGCAACTTCGACAAACGTAATTATTACGTAACGGCGTTGATGAAGCATATGCATTCGCCAAACAGATTCAAATGATAAGATAAATTATTTAAGTATACCTATACTTATGTTACCGTAATAAAAATTCATATACAATATTAACTTGGATCTGGTTAACTCCAACTCTCGACTAAAATTTTCAGTCTCTCTCCAGTCTCTCGGAGTCTTTCAGCGTCTCTAAGAGCGTCTGTCACAGTCTTTCACATCAGTCTCTCAGTTATTTCCTAGGTGTTTTTATAGATCTCTCATAGTCTCTGTATGAGAGACTCGAACGATAAAATTGTTAATTCAGAGATTCGAGTTTCTCGTTCAGAGATTCGAGTCTCTCCTTCAGAGACTGGATACGAAATAAGGATCTCTTTATGAGCGACTCGAGTCTCTCCTTCAGAGACGCTAAACAGTTTTTTTGACAGTCTCTCTCAGCGACACCAGAGAGACTCGATGAGAGACGGAGACTCGATGAGAGACGGAGACTCGAGTCTCGCTTTCAGAGACTATGAGAGACTGAACATTTTTATTTCGGGCATGTAGAGACTGTGGTCTCTGTATGAGAGACTCGAACGACAGAATTGTTAATTCAGAGATCCGAGTCTCTCACAGAAAGACTGAATGAATATAAGTAAAAAATTGAGAGACTCGAGTCTCTCGTAGAAAAACTGGGATCTCTGAAATATGTTGAACTTAGAAAATTTTAACCATGTCTATCGAGACACCACTTATTGAGAGATTCGAGTCTCTCGTTCATAGATTGTATACGAAATGAGAATCTCTCTCTATGAGCGACTCGAGTCTCTCGTTCCCAGACGCTAAACAGTTTTTTTGACAGTCTCTCTTAGCGACACCAGAGAGACTCCATGAGAGACGGAGACTTGAGTCTCGCTTTCAGAGACTCTGAGAGACTGAACATTTTTATCTCGGAAAACGTATTAAATTAAATTTTAACCAATAAAAGAAAAGAAAACCCTTGAATAGGTAATTGTTTCATCATTATCATTATCATGAGAAGATTAATTCAGGAAAGGAAAGAGTGGAGGTGGGTGTTCATCTGGTTTCAGGATTATTACGAGACAATGGTATGGTTAGTTTATCTGGTTGACTTCTATGTTTTAAGGGTGATACTCGAATTGAGCACAGAGCGTAAGCAGGTAAACAAGTAATTATCGAGGATTTGTTTATCAAGAACGGAATTGAGCACTGGGATCATACAGGTAGCAAATAAAATTACCGATGATAAGAACAACATTAACGTTGTAATGTTGCCAAATATAACTGGTTTGTAAAGGGCGGGAGAAATTAATAAAAACAAGGGACTACCCT
>NW_020442466.1:235127-277550 GCF_000699045.2 Agrilus planipennis
TATGTCGAAAATGCTGCTTATCGCTCTCCATATTTAAAAGGGCACCAACCAAAAACTACTGCGTAGAATTAATTGGAATTTTTCACACACAAGCCTTGCTATATGAGCTCTCAAAGCATATAAAAATTATACGGCTTATATTTGAAGTTGGGTGCAAAAGAATATAATTAAATCCTCTGTCGGGAAAAAACGAAATGACTTTCCGAACAACCCTATAGTTCGTATACTATTTTCATAATGTAATAATAGAAAACACCAATAATAACAATTGCAAATCAGTGAAAAGATGAAGCTGCAAAAGGACAAACACTGCGTTGGTCACGTTCTTTCAATTTTTCTTCGTTTGTTTGTACCTATACGGCTAGTATTTCGTTATGGAAAAAACGCGCCTGTGTAATATAATCTAGGGGTTGGCTGTTAGGTAGTTATGGGGCTTATTCTGTGCGCCATTGCAACAACAACATGGCTTCGGCCTAATGGGGGATGAACGTAATGTCACTAATTAAGTCACCAACTGTATGACAAGGCAACGCGACGTAAAGCAAAGAGGGAGGAGAACGGATTGATTAGCAATCCAACGCATTTATTGGTCACTGCATTGAAAAGGATTGAATTTCCTCGGTAGTGGACTGGTATTGCGCGATTTTTATGAACGTTCGTCTCAAAGAAGCGGCCAATACGGTGAGCATATGGAACTGAATAAAGGCCTTTTAAAAATTTTATTTTATTTTTGAATTGTGACCAAATGTAAGGGTGAACAGACATATAATAATGGTGTGATATATATGTTGCCGGAAATGTATGAAATCTAGGAATTGTCAGAAAATGAATACAATTTCGAGGCTATTTTGGAAGTCTATAAAATGTTGTTTCAAAGATTTTTTAATACGCACATATCCTGGGAAATGTATACATTTCCTAGGAATTGTATGAAATTCCGATATTATACTAGGAAATGTATAAAACTAATGCTTTCTGTGAATAAAATGAATAAAACACGTTAGTAAACTGAGAATCGCTTGATCGAATGACGCAATATCCTCCCCTCGCGTACCACTGACATTTTGAATGTAATATAATTGCGATTGCTATTTGGGGAACTTATAGATTTCCTAGGAAATTTGTCTAATATAATTTATTTCACACATTTCCGGGCGATTTTAGGAATTATATACATTTCCTAGGAATTGTTTACAATAACGGATTACACACATTTCCGTCAACATATACATATTAACAATGTACAAAACGATACACATTGTCGTCGATAAGTTTAAAACTATTAATCAAAGATGAGATTAATATTAATAAAAATAGGACAGTTTTCAGAATAAATATTGATATGAAATGGAGAGAAAAATAGTAGGGTTAGAGATAATAAAAAAATTGGAAAAACTAGAAGTCGCCCATTTTCGGTATCTACAATAGGAAATCAGACAATTTAAGGTGGTAAATGTGGTTCGGCCCTATCCCTAGTGATATAAAACAAAAGATAGCACAGGGGCGAGTTATTTTTAAGAAATACAAAACACTTGTGTGTGAAAGCAAGAGTAAAAGTGCACTAAGGAAGTCAAAAAGGAAAAGGTACGATATGATGCGGTCTTTTCTTACGGGATTTTTAGCCGTGGTCCGTGGAATTTTACTTTTCCAAACGTTTCGCCGTTCTTTGACGGCATCTTCCGTGGTGACTGGGCAGGTGATGTTCAGTTACCACTCAGCACCTGCCCAGTCGCCACTGAAGATGCCGTCAGTAAAGAATGGCGAAACGTTTGGAAAAGTAAAATTCCACGGACCAGTAAGAGACGTATATTTAGAAGCAGAAATATTAGGACTTAGGAATGTGAGATGTTCCAGTAAAATTATTACCTTAAGACAAAAAGGAATGAAGACGGTGCGTGTCGCACACCCCAATATGTTTAATAGCAGTGATTTTATAGCACCACCCAAGATTCTACCCGTTTAATACCTATAAGAAAAGTAATCATCGCTCTGAAAGTACCTTGAATTTAGACTTTTATGTAATTTTACGACTTTCTAACCTTTACAGAAAATATTTATTCGTGGCCTCGGTGAGATGAGCTTACAATATATTTAACGTTATATTAGGAATAATAAATGCGTTGTAAAATTACTTTATGAATACTCTAAAATTATAAACAATAAAAAATCAACGTGATTTTTAATGTGAAATGTAAAACCTGTTTATAATATTCAAAATGTCATAAAAATATAAGTTGTAGTTGCGCTAATACTTTCCTAAAGAAATTGCATTCTTCGGAACGTGTATATGGGTGTGAAACTTGAAGTTTCAAACTCCTTTGTGTTTTTAAAGACGACCATAGAAATTTCAAACACTTACTTAAGTAACTATAATATATTTATGGCGAAACTACGTCACATAGGAACATAAGTAAAGATAAAAGTAGTCATAAATTAGGAAACTCACCGATATCACCAATTTACGTATCTAACCGCATTCTTCATTTTTTCGATCGTTGTAAAAATTAAATTCTGAAAATTGAAAAAAGAAAAAAAATTAGTTGTACAGGTGTTTTTATGGATCTCTCACAGTCTCGGTATGAGAGACTCGAACGGTAAAATTGTTCATTCAGAGATTCGAGTCTCTCCACAGAGAGACTGAATGAATAAAATTGAAAAATTGAGAGACTCGAGTGTCTCGTAGAAAGACTAGTATCTCTGAAATATGTTGAATTCTAACCATGTCTATCGAGACATCACTTATTGAGAGATTCGAGCCTCTCGTTCAGAGACTGGATACGAAATGAGGAACTCTCTATGAGCGACTCGAGTCTCTCGTTCAGAGACTGGATACGAAATGAGGATCTCTCTATGAGCAACTCGAATCTCTCGTTCAAGGACGCTAAACAGTTTTTTCGACAGTCTCTTTGAGCGACACCAGAGAGACTCGATGAGAGACAAAGACTCGAAAACTCAAAACTGCAAAAATATACAAAATAAGGATTATTGTTCCTTAATATTGTCAGTAAATAAAGTTCGGACAGTTCCCTTTATGAGTGCTAAAATGTCAATAATTTGATCAAAGAAGCTAATAAACCTCTTCAAAGTTTTATTGCTTCATACTCTACTTTAAGATAGACAGGCTGTACTTAATATCGTCTGACAAAATGTTCTCTGAGAAGGAATAACCAATGTTTTTGGAATAATATGGAGGGACTGTCAAATATGTTAGGTTATGAAACTAAATATACGCAGCCATTTGCTGAATAACCTGCGCACCATTTCAAAGACGGTTTTATCTCACGAGTGGTTTGTTCTTAGCAAGTATAGCAGAAGATAAGGATATTGACCCTTTAGTGTCTAGGAAGGTCCTCCCACCCATCCACAGATAGAACAATAATTATGAAAATATTAATTAGCAGTGTCTAAAACCATAACAATATCTGAACGACGGTATTCTGTGTGATTACTGTAAGCGGTTATCATCTATTGAGAACTCCACGTCACTGGTTACAGCCGCTATGGACTTTAACTATTCCGTTCTCAGTGTACATCGATTCTTATTACTTTTGTGTCACGTTATAGCGCGAGTACTGTACTTTGTTCGTAGGTTGGTACAAGGTTGAGTGAAGACATGCCGTCTGTCATCAAATAAAACCTAGTTTAGCAAAACATAAAATGCAAGATTATCAATTTTTATTTTCTTTTTTATTATATACTTGTATAGTACATGCTTCAGTTCATTAGGCCGTATTCACAATAAAGATGTCAATCTTCAAGTAATAATTGCCGCGGTTACACATTACGGCTTTACGATGAAGCAGATACAAGTTGTCGTAAAGCTTTTACTAATTAGTATAGATACACACGTAGGTATGTGTAAAATAATTCAGTGCGGACATAAAAACAAAAAACCGAAAGCCCATGCAGTGTTTGTACGCGTTTTCTTCGGGACAAAGGGCAACAAAAGAAAAACCAGGTGAATGTAGCATTGTGCCTGATTGGTACGCTTTCGGCGAATTATACTTTTTATGCATTGCGTAATTAAAGTTTAAACGTGCTAATTATTTATGGTTGTCGTTTACACTCACGGTCACTTCCTCTATTGGAAACAGATGTTTTACATTGTTACCATTTGATTACTGGTATGCGTGTGTGTGTTGTACGTTTTGTGTATACCTAGTCATTCGTTCATTGTGTTTAATAGAAAATGAAACGAATGACAGTGACGTTTAAATTATAAGATAATCTGTTTTGCCACAACTAGTCACAATTATCTGCCAGGTACTCACATACCGGAATAAGACAAAAACATTCACCGAACATTGAAATTACACATTTCTTTGTCGGTTTTTTTGTGTCGCCCGAACTACAATGCATAGTTTGATAAACGTGTAGAATATCTATATTTTCTCGATTAAGTTTATCAAAAAATATCGCCTACTATTCTGGAAACTTCCCTTAACTAAAGGAACTCTTGAAATCTTCATAACAGGGCTTTAAATTACATTTACCTACCTATAAGATTTATCTATGTATTACTTTAGTAGGTTTAAGCCGCATAAAACTAATTTTTCTAAAAAAATTTTTCAGGTACTTAAAATGCTAAGTCTAATACGATTTTATGTACTTAATACAATCAGACATTATTTATTGAACTTCTATCAGCAAAAATTTTACAAATTGGCAATAACTCTAGTTAAGTATTACAAATATTTCTAATTGTTGTATTAAATGTAAAATACGCATTTTTTCTATGCTCGCCAATGGTTAATTTAGAAACTCGAAAAAAATTGTTAAAGGTGTATGTTTGGAGTGCGGCACTGTACGGGTGCGAAACGTGGACGAAGGGCGCGGCGGAAAAAAAAGGTTGGAAGCCTTCGAAATGTAGTGTTACAGGCGAATGATGAGGATACCGTGGATAGAGAAGCTTATAAATGAAGAGGTATTAGAAAGAATAGGAGAATAGAGGACTATATGGAATAGGCGAGATAGGTTGGTAGAACATCTTCTCAGGCATGAAGGGCTAGTCAGAGACATATTAGAGGCAGAAACAGGAGTTAGGAGGGGTAGAGGTAAACCTACATTAGATTAATCTTCGCAAATAGTTAAAGATGTGGGTTTTTCTAGTTTTAGGGAAATGCGAAGATTAGCTCAGGATAGAAAAGAGTGGAGATGCGTGTACAACCAGTCTAAGGACTGACGATCTTATGTTAAGATATAACATATGAGTAACGAAACTCGGTTATTATGTCAAAGTATCGCCGATCCCCGAGGTGACTCCATAACCAAATTCTACTAGTCTACTTCTCAATGACGCGATGAGAGAAAAATTGGTGTAGGGACGCGGATTGTTAAAATTGTTTAATTAAATACAAAACTGGTTATTTATTATTTGATCTATCCTTGTAGGTACATTTAATTAGAAACAAAATGGCCACCATCTTTTATGGTGAACAAACAATCGAGGACGGTCAACAGTTGACAATCAAATTTATTTGTAATACGATTTCTAACAATCCATGTCAATGTGGATCGAATGCTCTTTTGTTTAGAACAATTTTGCGCATTTCCATTTCCTGTGTTAATAAAGTTATTTCCATTTTGGTGGCGTCCTGCACTCTATTTAAATTTATTGACACATGAAGCGTTAATTCATTATCATTTGCCTGCACATTTGTTCAGTTCCAAAGATAACATATTTTCAAGGATATATTGATTACAATTTGAGTGTGTAATAAAAAAAGTACCATTTTTTGAATAAGTATTTGAAAAAAAGAAAAGTCTTGACGTACTGACTCAGTGATTTATCAACTTCCAGACTAAAGCTTTGGACCTAGATAACGAAAATTTTGTGAAGTGGCTTTCTTAATGATGCAAACAAGGATTAGAAAGGATAATTCGAAATTCAACCCCTAGGGGTGAGGAAAGAGGTGGCAAAGTTTCTATATTTGGAGCATTTTTGTTTGTCGTCAAATTATTTGAAAGTTGGTCTTAATGATGGTCTTTAATTAAATTAATCAGACATTTATTTCGGCATTTGAAAAATTTGAACCTCTGAAGGTGTGAAAAGGGTTATGCCTAAATAATACAAATAAATATAACACAATACGTTTTAATTTATTGGAATTACCATGGAAATACACCTGCAGACGTTATAATGATTAATTAATAAAATTAGCAAGATACCGAACGTCGTCTACAAGCGTCTGTTTGCTTCGCATTGTCATAAAACTTGATGGTTGTAGGTACTTATGCAATCAATATCGTCGTCGTGATTATTTCTTGAAAACCATTTTTGCCCATTACTCGAAAGTCACAACAGAAAAGCCTCTAATTCACAGGATAGTTTCATTAGATCTTAATCAAAGTTCATTTCAATGAAAATATAGTGAAGGTTTCTTATTGACTCCCTTCTTTCATTTTTTTAAATTAAACATGCAATTTTACAAAGAATATACCTTGATTGGACTTATCAGTGATCAATGAACCATATTTAGAAACTAGCGACCCAATAAAATAATTTATTAGATCATTTCCTTACCTTAGTTACCTACACTAGAGACTATCATGCACCGCTACCTTAAAAATGAAACTATCCCTTGCACCTGTGCCGACAGTATTAGAAATTTTCCGCTTTTATTTCTACCTATAAATAAGTCCCAACGGTTTTCAAGTTTGGTAATACAATAGCCACTGAAACTGATAGCTTAAAGAAACCAACTCGCAAGTTAGAATTACAGATACGCCCCTGGTCATTAGTATAGTACACTTTTACACATTTACGTATGTATGTGTATGTTTAAATATATTCCCTTACACACATACACATCAGCCATTTCCTTTCCTTACCTATCACGTACATACATACACATATGTATAAGTATCTATGCATAGCGTTATTGTAAGCATTGCTTGCACAAGTGTACCATTATTACTTACACCGGCCGTCAAGGTTTCAGTTACACATGCATGCAATAGAAGACAAAATGGCCGACTGACTCGGCCGCATCGGCTGTGCCTTAATGACTGGTATTATCATATCGCATTGTAATGTCGCTGAAAGAATTATTTATTTAAGCGCGCCCTCGATGTTACATCCTCCGTCTGTAATTTGCTTTGTCTCTGTACAATTACTCCTGTTGTAATCTGCTCCCGTTGTTGTCGTTATTATTGTTGTTATAGTTATTGTTGTTCGATACGGAAAACAGACAGCAGGTCGCATTACATCGCATGGCGTCGCCTCCGCCATTTCAATTGTCACAATGTCAGTTATTATCGTCGGACGTTTTGTCCCGCATTAATGATCGAAGCAACAAGACTTTTTGTTCCCCAGTAACATCCGTTTAATAAATAATCAACCAATAATGAGATAAAGCAGATTACTCTTTTCTTGCATTTTTTTATGTGTGAAATTTGATTTGCAAGAAGTAATGGTGATGTAAATTGTTATGTGAAGTCTACATTAGACAAACCAGAGCTTCATTCGATAATTAATTAAAGAACACATTTTAAAACTCATACCATGTAACAAAATTAATCTAACGTTCACGCCTTTTATAAAATGTATCTGTAAGCATGCAATAAATGTCAAAAAAAACAAAATGCCTACTATATAACTAGCGGAAGTTTACTAATAACCTCATAAAACTATAGACGGTAGAGGTAAGAACAACTATCTCATATGCGGGAAATATTGAAAATATGTCCAGCTATAAAGAGTAAATAACAGTTCAAAAACCTTCCAAAATGGCGCTAACGTAGGGAAAAGGTAATGAAATAGTTGTTGACGGATTGAGGTATGCCGAGTTAGAAAATTTAATATTTTTAGTGACTAAAGTACTTAGTGACAGTCCAGTATACCAAACCTCAACTCTTTACGTAGTTCAAAGTAATTTTGTCCTTGTTTGTTTTTCTATCCTATTCTAATAGCTTTTGGCGCTTTATTTGAAATTTACCCTGTTGCTACTGTAGCGCCACCTATATTTACCACAGTTTGATAGACACTGTTTCACTACAGAGATACAAACTTGTAGTACTCTCTACCTCTATATACCCTCCATGATCAAACAAAATGACGTCCCAGGTCTGTCGGTGGGACTATATCGCGCTTAATCAAAAACTATAATAAGGTTAGATTTATAAATTCAAGTTATTCATAAAATGAACAGAAAACCCAATTTTGATTACTACCTTTGGGAATATAATGAATGGAAGAATATGTTGTCATTAATTAAATACCTTTTTCACTTTTTAAGGTTAGAAATGAAGAGGTATAGGAAAGACTAGGAGAACAGAGGACTCTATGGAAGTCAATAAAAAAACAGGCGAGATAGGTTGGTAGGACACCTTCTTAGCCATGAAGGTATAGTCAGAGACATACTAGAGGCAGAAACAGGAGTTAGGAGGGGTGGAGGTAGACCTAGATTAAATTACTGTTCGCAAATAGTTAAGGATGTGGGCTGTTCTAGTTTTAGGGAAATGCGAAGTTTAGCTCAGGATAGGAAAGAGTGGAGGTACATGTCCAACCAGTCTTAGGATTGACGACCTTATGATGATGATGATAGGAATGTAGTCCGATAAAAATAAATAAATAATTGAAACTATTGCTAATTGTAAGCATAAATAT
The DNA here is from genome assembly GCF_000699045.2 of Agrilus planipennis. Taxonomy (NCBI): domain Eukaryota; kingdom Metazoa; phylum Arthropoda; class Insecta; order Coleoptera; family Buprestidae; genus Agrilus; species Agrilus planipennis. Next base: position 243,736 of record NW_020442466.1, read on the forward strand.
TAAATATAATATAAGAAGAAGATACGTATGTAATTATTTAATAGTCACTGTTTCATATTTATAATCGAAGATTGCACACAGCAAAAAGGAAGAGCCGAGACATTCCAACACAGAATTATTTAGTATTCGCACGCAGTTCGCACTAATTTGTCGATTCCGTGCTGAAGTCACGCTAATAATTTTAAAGCGTGACTTTGTTCTGCCTTTTATTATGAATATAATTATTTAAACTGCAAAACCCATGGCCATGTGCAGATACATAATTTGCCCGACCGCGTAATTGGCCCCTTTCTTTAATGAACGGCCAAAACTTTTCGCCTTTTTTTTGTTGCCGATGTCCATTTCGCTGAGCACTGCACTCATTTTCGACAATTACAAACTCACTCACATACATCCACATGCACACCACCTATACGAGCGCGCAAACATGCTCACGCATGTAATGTAGAGCCATTTTCAAGAACGAATGCGAATATTGGCAACATACAATTATCGACAAGTGAGAAACCGTTTTATGACTTGTTTACGATCTCGAACCAATTACCGGTATACATCTTTTAAAATTAATCTTTATGGTTTTGGGTTGCCATGTTCCCTTTTGTAAAACTGCTTGAAAAGGTGAAAAACTTCTATCCGTTGACCGCGGTTTCCACAACATGTAACGCAAGGATCTACAAAATCTTCTAATTGAAAAACTAATTTAACGTCTTTCAGTATTAACCTGATTATTCCTTTGGTGTGGTAAATGGGTCTGCAGTATCACAGAAATATTATGTTAAAAATATTTCAACTATTAAAGGTATCAATCAATCAATCAAAGTATCATCATCACAGGGGGTCGTCAGTATGAAGGATGACCTCCACTACTTCTCACTGTAAGCCAATTTTCGCATTTCCAAAAATATATAGCATCCAATCACTATCTAATCTGGGTCTTCCCCTACTGAGCCTTTCAGTGTCTCTGAGAGCGTCTCTCACAGTCTTTCACAGTTTCTCAGTTATTGTCAAGGTGTTTTTATGGATCTCTCACAGTCTCTGTATGAGAGACTCGAACGATAAAATTGTTAATTCAGACATTCGAGTTTTTCACGAGAGACTGAATGAATAAAACTGCAAAATTGAGAGACTCGAGTCTCTCGTAGAAAGACTGGTATCTCTGAGAATTTTAACCATGTCTATCGAGACACCACTTATTGAGAGATTCGAGTCTCTCGTTCAGAGACTGGATACGAAATGAAGATCTCTCTATGAGCGACTCGAGTCTCTCGTTCAGAGACGCTAAACAGTTTTTTTGACAGTCTCTCGACAGTCTCTCTCAGCGACACCAGAGAGACTCGATGAGAGACGGAGACTCGAGTCTCGCTTTCAGAGACTCTGAGAGACTGAATATTTTTATCTCGGGAAGTATCCTTCAAATAGAAAATCTTAAGTGAAGTTTGGAATATACGTAATAACTACTGAAAAAAGATGGGTTTGGCTAGCAATCTTATTAATAACAGAAACTACTCCATACATATTAATAATTTAAATGAATTGATAAATAAAGAAGGAGACTCTATTCTAGACTGCCTAGCAATCTTGAATTGAATTGACTTTGAATTAAGTCCACTGCTAGACCCAGTTCCATACCGCCCCCTTCAATATCCACTCTTAGAAATAGTTTTTAAGTACTGTAAAAATACAGGCAACTAATTTAGTAACTGCTGTACCCCTGAAAATGTCAAAAAAAAGCTATATACTGATGTAATGTACCGAGTACTTACAAAACGTTCGAAATGTTTCATTTTATTCATTAAATTCAATAGAGATAGGCAGTTGAAAAATACTTACTCATAGATTTTTTATAGTCTTTTTTTTAGCCTATCGTACTGCCTATCAAAAAAGGGAATTATTACGACTACTAAGTGCTAAAAAATGAAAAGGATAGTTAGGAAGGGGAGAAGGGGGATTAGGATTTGTATCGATTAAAACGCTTCACAGGAAACTAGCAACTAGAAATTTAACTGGAGAATTCTGTTCTTCGATTTATTTTAAAATAGAGACCCCTATTACAGCTTTTCTGACTTAAAAGGAAACCTGACCGAATTATAAGGACCAAGGAACAAATACCGCACTTATTGTCTTGTTGTGGTCAATACCTGAATGACTTGATATCCACAAATGTGTAACTAGACTAAATATTCATACTCAACGTTATATTAAACGGTACAAAAATGTCTACTACAAGCGTCACGTGGCAGTGACCTCACTTTCGTGTCATGTAACTGAAAACATTCCGGTTTTTGCGAAGCTCGGCGTTGCATAAAGTGGACGGTCACGCAATGGAAACAACATCGAAAAAAAAAAAACAGAAATCGGGATCAGTTGAAGACGAAGAAGAAGCAAAGACGTAACGTCGTCAGTATCGTTACTATTATTGCCGTGTAATTATCCTTGCGACTCAATTTGAAATAACCCCAGGAGAAAGCGTGAATGGTTGGCGCTAAAGGATCACAAAACGGAATAATCATTATTGATACTGAAAAAGACTAAAGGCAAATGGTGAATATCTAAAATCGGTTCTAGGAACTTATATGTATATGTTTTTAGTTATACTTAGATGAAAAAGGATTACGCGATTGGTAACAGTAATTAATGGACAAGATTGACAGATAATGTGAACATTAGCCGAAGAAATATAGAAGATAAATATGATAAAATTTATTTATCTTTGAAGATATTCCTATATGTAGTTTGAAATCGTGATTAAAGTTTTTTCAGTTGATAAATGAATCGAAAATCAAAATGGATACCGTCGCGCGAAGAAATGGTTGCGACAATTTAAGGATTTCCATTGCTGTCCTTGCAGACATTTTGTATCTAGTTGTAGGATCTCCTTAATAACATTATGGTATTACCACCTCTCTCTCGCTCTGTTAACACGTTATGAAACTGGTCTAGAAAAATTAGTTAGATAAAGAAAGTTCTTTTATCCAATTTGCGCCCCCTACAACGTCACCATTAATTCTTCATATAATCCGGTTTACTTCTGTTATTTAACGATTCCTTTTCCACAATCATAAAAGACTTTCTGATTGAGTTTCGAAAGGAAATTGAACTAAACAAATATTCTCCATACGCCCACATAATATGTTGAGATTTATTGTAAAGAAATTCAGAATATTTAAAAAAATGTACTAAATACATTTAAGTAGGTAGGCCATAACAGTACAGATGCGAGGGAAATCACTAGATTAGCATGTGGAAAGTGAAAATAGAAAGAATAGTAATCATTTTGATGAATTTTTGACAGCATACCATTAGAATCACATTCAACTATGGCTTATTGAAATTCCAAGATTTATTATTTTAATGTCTGAAAATCAAAAACGCCAAATTAGCATTTTTGAAACTAAGGTATTTCAAAGACTATTTAGAGTAAATACCATGAAAATTGAAGATTTAAAGGCAAATGCTACAAATCAAGTCAAAAATTAAAATTGGATATTTGGTGACTCTTTTGGTTCATACCATATTGTATGTTACTGTTTGGTACAAGGTATATCTCTATGGTTTTTCATAAAAGTTCAGGAAAACCTATTTTCTTCAACTTTATTTTCAGACGTTCCCAAACTAGAAATGAAGTATACTTCATATTTACATCGTTGGGACTTTTGTGAGGATATCCTTTTTAAAAATTAAAACCAGTTAATCCTTATAACATACCTCCTAGATTATTGGTCTTCTTCTCTTATCGTCTATAAAAAATTGTTTTAGAAATTTCTCTTAACCTTACGTGCTATCTCAATACTAATTTTGAGAAGATATGATGTCAATAGAATTGTAAACGTGTTAAATTTGATTGTATTGCCCCTGACACACCAAACCAAGAATGATGTTATAAGGAACAAGCTTTTCATAGGGAATTGAAACTAATAGACCAAAATAAAAAAAGGGTCATGAAATTTTTGCATAATCAAGAACAAGACTAGAATTTGCTCGTTTGTATGTAGTCTAGTTACTCAAAGAGCCATACGAATTATCATTCTAGAGTAATATTATTTCGTATGGTCTCTAACAATTATGCTGTAGGACTTCTCTTTACCCATTGTTGGTGTCGTCTCAGCACTACTTATGAGACAATGCTGGGCCATTAGAATTAAAAATATGCCAAATGTTCTTAGCATTGTCATTCCAGTAGTGATTCGGTTTTACCAATAATTTCTGTATCTATGTTTAATAGTTATTCAAGCAAAAGGCTAATACGTAAAAAATATTTGACATGACATTTCATCCAGTGTAGTCATGTGATAGCAATCAATAAATGGAAAATAATCAAACACCAACATAGACTTCGACTTTCAGCGATGACCATGACAAATAGTGGTTCGTAACAAATTGATTGATTTAAAGTAATGTCACGTCTGCCGAAAACAGATCTGAGTGCGCTTCAAAGGTCGTTTATCAGACCTGTTCCCATAGTTTGACCATAAACGACCGGTCAGCGATGGGACGTTTTTATATTCGCCCCCGAACGCCTGTTCCCCCTGCAAATAAATTCAGCGCAGCGACCGTCCGCGAATTTACAAACGGGAATACGGGAAGTGGCACAGACCAGCGGATGACAATCGCGTGGACAAGAAGTTGTCGCAGATGTCACGTATATTTATTGTGTGGTGCGCTGACACAGAAGTCAATAAAGTAGGTGCAGGTGTTTTTGTTTGCCCGAACCATTTAACGTTTCACAAAAGACGTATCTCGTCGATCCCTTTTATTATGGCGTTTCTTTCGATAGCGCGCGGTCACACATACACACACACACACAAACAGGTCCCATTTCAATGCGTTTCGATCTACACGATAATCGACTGTTCGCTTTGCTTTTTTACAGACCGTAATTACGTTCTCTGCTTCGTATTTTCAACGCACGGGGACATTACTTTCTATAAAAATATCTACCTACCTACCTATCTTATCATATGAATAACTCCGACACCTCAACTAAATTGATTATAGGTAGGTAGCGTTAGAAAAATAACAAATTGAAACGGCAAAAAATGTCATTGTGTAATGTAGGTGAAAGTATAGGATTAGAGTTACTATGGCTATTGGGCACGAAAAACTAGAAGAAGTCGCATATTTTTGATGTCTATAAGAAGTCAGATATTAACTGAAAGGGATCACTTCTATGCTTGCGAGCAGTAAATAGGGATGTAAATTCAAGAAGAATTATTAAAAGTGTTTATTTAAAATACGAGGGTCAAAAGTGGATCATTATGGTGGACGTAGGGGATAAGAAAAATTTTCAGATGATGTGGTGTTCTCCAGCAGTTCTCAATTTCTTTTAGCTGTAGAATCCTCATTGATCCACCTTTTCCTGGTGAAATCTCATCTCAATAACGAAAATGTAAGCTGACAATAAATCTATTTTTAAGATCTCTGACACCTCATTGTTTGCACTCTTGGAACCCCTACGACCCTTGCACTGAACACCAACGTTCCGCGGAATACCATTTAGGAACTACTATTCCAGATAGATGTTGTAAAAGTGATGAGCAAATAGGTCGTCATAAAAGTTATCATGAAGAAGAAAAAGAGATAGGGCGGTAGGACACCATTTGAGACATTAAGGGATGGTCACGAACATATTAGGGTTAGAAGAATAAAACATAGATTATATTACCTTTCTTAAATGTGGAATATTGTAATTTTCGAATAATGCGACGATTGGCAGACGAAATAAAATTCTGGGCTTGCGTGTCTAGCCGTTCTGGACTGATGATCTGGTGGTGATAATGAATATAATAAGAGTAATTCTTATGTATGTAATAAGCTTGTAATTGATTACTCCAAAACATTTTTAAGAATTTTGATGGAATTCCCGGCTGTTTTGGATCAAGAATTCTATTCAATAAAGTACCTTACCTCTCGTAGTCGTGTACCTTTAGCAGAAACAGTTGATCAATTATTAACAGGTAATTTGCCGACAACGATTAATAGATATTAAAATTAAGTTTTACAACATATCCATATTCATGATACATAGAATTATCATAATCAAATTCAATTAACCTAATAATAACAATAATAAAATAAACCAATACGGCTGAGCAGAGGATGATGACCAACATAAAAACCTTAATGTAGATTAATTTACATTAAGTGTTTTCTGACACTTTTATGAAGAATGTAAAGCAGGTATTATTTAAACGTGGCCGCTTAAATAATCAATATTTTTAGCATCTTAGTAAAGGTAGTATAGAGATAGGAGACGAAAAATTAGTAGAAGTGACTGATTTTAGATATCTGGGAAGTCAGATAAGTCAGGACGGAAGGAGTAGTAGGGTTATAAAGCAGAGGATAGTGCTGGATCGTGTCGCCTTTAATAAAAAGAAATCACTTCTATGCTCGCGAGCGGTTAATTTAGAAATTCGAAAAAGGTTGTTAAAGGTGTATGTTTGGAGCACGGCATTGTACGGGTGCGAAACATGGACAGTGGGCGCGGCGGAAAAGAAAAGGTTATAACCTTTGGAAATTTGGTGTTATAGGCGAATGTTGAGGGTAACGTGGGTAGAAAAGGCTAGAAATGAAGAGGTATTAGAAAGAATAGGAGAACAGAGGACTCTATGGAAGTCAATAAAGAATAGGCGAGATAGGTTGGTAGGACACCTTCTTAGACATGAAGGTCTAGTCAGAGACATATTAGAGGCAGAAACCGGAGTTAGGAGGGGTAGAGGTAGACCTAGATTAGATTACTGTTCGCATATAGTTAAGGATGTGAGTTGTTCTAGTTTTAGGGAAATCCGAAGATTAGCTCAGGATAGGAAAGAGTGGAGGTACGTGTCCAACCAGTATTAGGAGTGACGAACTTATGATAATGATGATGAGTATGGTGTAATCAAAATTAGGTAGACGATGAATTCCGGTTCATTCTAAATAAATTTGCAACAATTTAACATCAACTATTTGTACTTTTTATGATTCACATTAACTTTAATTAACACTAACTTCTTTTTTTTTATAGGTACCTTACGACCGCCGGGTCTCATTGGGGGAAGCAAGCCCAAGGTAGCGACACCCGCAGTTGTTTCCAAAATTGAACAGTACAAACGAGAAAATCCTACAATTTTCGCTTGGGAAATCCGCGAAAGATTAATATCAGAAGGTAAGGATTTTCTTTTATAAATTGATCAAATGCCTACAACTTTCGAAAGGAAAATGAAGATGTTGTTTTCCAATTGGATTAGTTTTAGTTGTTTATTTATTTAGTAAAGTTAACCGTCTAATGTCAAAAGTCACATATATTTAAATTCCTGAATCTTGACGTTTTCTTTTTTTGATTATAATTTGAAAACCTGACAAAGATTTTATAAATTAATAAATGAGGCAAAAATTCATAGGTTTTTTGCAATTCTGTTAAAATTAATTATTACGGGGTAAATGATTTAAAATTTTAGTCATGCACTTTGTTTTAATAGATAGTCATGACACCGTCCACATGACCAAAAGTACTGCGATGTTTTGAGTAAAACCATCGAGTAAGAGATACGGGAACTTTTGGTTTAATCCTAAATTTGATTTCCATATTATATCCCATATCGAATTGAAAACTCGTAGACAATAGTTAGCAACCCCCTGCGATGAGTCGGACGTAGTTTTCAATAAACGATCCTGACAGCTAACAGATAGGAGCGATTGTAAAGACATCGATAAGTTGCCTCAGCCCCGGGTCTGAATAGATAATTAATATAAGAAATAAATCATGTCACCAAGACCGGGGAACGAGATTTCAGACGTAATCACGATCAGTGTGTGTTAGCGAATGATAAATATACGTTTATTAATCACTCATCGGTCACGGTGTAATTACGAGGTCTTTCTTTCCGCAGGCACTCCCCCTTCACTTAAGTACCTCAAGCCAAAGGCGCATTTATAGTGTATACAGTCAGACTGCAACAGTGAATTGATTTGGTAATCCTAAGGCATGACATATACGAACTCTCATTGTCCCTTACGCAACACGAAGTGAGCGTAGAAAGCAAATCGGAATCATTTTTGACAACTGCAGTTCACGGCTACTATTTATTTTTATTTAACCAGCTGACCTTTTAGCTTTCTTATTTTGTATATGACGAGTGGTCACAAGTTCGAGACGTAGCCCGCCCAAATTTGTTTGGTATTGCTTAACATTTGAAGCGATTCCCACCATAACTTAACCCAAGCCTCTTTTTTTCTGCGTAGCTCTTTAATTATGAAATTTGAGATTGAATGATCTATGATAAAAATAGCATTGTTTAGATCTCAGTATTCCGAGAAGTTTCATAGGTTTATTTATGAAATTTCAGACTCTACGATAAATAGCACTTTTTACACCATAGTCACTCGAGGGCATTCATAGGTCTATTAATGAAATTTGATATTATATTATAAAAGTAGCACTCCATAGACCTTCGTAGACCGAGAACTTTCACAGGTTTATTTATGAAATTGAAGATTCTATGATAAAAATAGCACTCTTTAGATCTTAGTAGTCCGAGAACATTGCCAGGTTTATTTATGTAATTTGAGTTTCTATAATAAAAATAGCACTCCTTAGACTCTAGTAACCCAAGGAGATTCACAGGTTTATTTATGAAACTACGATAAAGATAGTATAGATCTTAATTACCCAAAAACCTTTACAGGTTCATCTATGAAATTTGGGAATCTAAGTATTTTAGGGAGCCTTATTCCTGTAATTTACTAAATTTTTATCTCAATTTGCAGATGGGGATTTTGCTGATTGAAACTACTGCGATTATATAATATTGTTAATAAGTGTGTACTGTTAGTAAATTGTTTGCGTTCATATTACGTGAGTACGAAGGACAAAAAGGTAATTAAAGTAGTAATTCGTTGCTTTTTCGAGCCAAATTACTTTTCGAACGTTCGGGACATTCTCTTGTCATAAACAAGTTAAGAATTTTTCATTATTCACATTCGCTTTCCTAACCTTGTACTTAAGATTTTGCGTACATATACAGGCAAAATTCCCCGGAAATCGTAACAAGATGCACGATTATCCATTATCCAGGCACTTTTTAATGAGCACGCTTAAAAATACAGCGAGAAATTTAAACTATTTAATTAATAATATATTTTGAACGGATTATTAGTTTTTTAGTGTCTTTAGTATAATTATTGTAGGATCTCCTTAATAACATTATGGTATTACCACCTCTCTCTCGCTCTGTTAACACGTTATGAAACTGGTCTAGAAAAATTAGTTAGATAAAGAAAGTTCTTTTATCCAATTTGCGCCCCCTACAACGTCACCATTAATTCTTCATATAATCCGGTTTACTTCTGTTATTTAACGATTCCTTTTCCACAATCATAAAAGACTTTCTGATTGAGTTTCGAAAGGAAATTGAACTAAACAAATATTCTCCATACGCCCACATAATATGTTGAGATTTATTGTAAAGAAATTCAGAATATTTAAAAAAATGTACTAAATACATTTAAGTAGGTAGGCCATAACAGTACAGATGCGAGGGAAATCACTAGATTAGCATGTGGAAAGTGAAAATAGAAAGAATAGTAATCATTTTGATGAATTTTTGACAGCATACCATTAGAATCACATTCAACTATGGCTTATTGAAATTCCAAGATTTATTATTTTAATGTCTGAAAATCAAAAACGCCAAATTAGCATTTTTGAAACTAAGGTATTTCAAAGACTATTTAGAGTAAATACCATGAAAATTGAAGATTTAAAGGCAAATGCTACAAATCAAGTCAAAAATTAAAATTGGATATTTGGTGACTCTTTTGGTTCATACCATATTGTATGTTACTNAATAAAAAAAATAAAATAAAAATTTTTCGGTATTACCCTCGCCTTATGTTTAGTGAGAGAATCTCAGTAATTTTATCCTCGGTAATGTAATTAAAACCTTTATAATTTAATAGAAAGAAGTGGTATTTATTTGCCGCTCTTTGATAATTGCATTTTATAACATATGCATATATTTGTTTCTCCATTCTTCACTAGTGTATATTATCCTTAGATACCCATTCAGTCTATTCGACGTTTCCTTTCATCATCACAAGGTCGTCAGTCCTAAGACTCCACTCTCTCCTATCCTGTTAATTTTCGGTATTTCCCCAAAACTAGAACAGCTAACATCCTTAACTATTTGCGACCAGTAATCTAATCTAGGTCTACCTCTACTCCTCTTAACTCCTGTTTCTGCCTCTAATATGCCTCTGACTAGACCTTCATGCCTGAGACGGTGTCCTACCAACCTATCTCGGCTATTTCTTATTGACTTCCATAGAGTCCTATGTTCTATTCTTTCTAACGCCTCTTCATCTCTGACCTTCTTTATCCACGGTATCCTCACCATTCGCCAGTAACTCCACATTTCGAACGCTTCTAACCTTTTCTTTTCAAGGTGTCCTACTAACCTATCTCGCCTATTTCTATTTGTTATTCACTTCCATAGAGTCCTCTGTTCTCCTATTCTTTCTAATATCTCTTCATTTCTAACCTTCTCTATCCACGGTATCCTCTCCTATAACACCACATTTCGAACTCTTCTAACCTTTTCTTTTTCACGGCGCCCATCGTCCATGTTTCGCACCCGTACAGCGCCGCGCTTCAAACATACACCTTGAACAATCTTCTTCGAATTTCTAAATTAACCGTTCTCGAGCATAGAAGAAAAGTTTTCTTTATTGAGCTTTAATTTATTTAATTTTACTTATAGGTAGAACACTTACGATCAAGATTCATGTACCGCCACTGTCTACGTGTATATATGTATGTGGATAACTGTATGTTTTATACCTACTTACTACGACGACGGACGATTGGTTGCAGAGAAAAAAAGTTTCTCGTTCCCATCGTCTTTCCATCGCATCGTTTCCTTGCGCGTGACCAATTTAAATCAATTACTGAAAAAATCGTAGCAAAACGAATCATTTTGCGCGCCTATTCGCTAGAAATTAGTCCACATTACGTGAAACTAAAAAGTTCGTAATTACACGTTGCGTGCTAGAAATTAGCGGCAAACTTTTTACTACATAGGTACAACTGTAGGTACGTAATACATGTTTCTCGAAATATAAATTCATTCACTGTGTCTACTTACGCAAAATGTGGTTAGGTATGACACGTAACCGTACTATCAACGAAAAACGTATCCATAGTCTAAAAGTCAAAAAACTAAGCGATTGTGTCATTATCAACTTTTTAATAATTAAATGTTTATCGCTATGAACTAATCAAAATGGATGAAGAACTATTTTTCCTACAATCGCAGCCAAGCATGCTTTTTCAAAAATTACTAGGTATTAAACTGATGATGCAAATGGAGAATTAGGAAACACTACTTCATTATCATATAAGGTTGTAAGTCTTAAGACTGCTTGAACCCGCACCTCCATTCTTTACTATCCTGAGCTAATCTTCGCATTTCCCTAAAACTAGAACATCCCACATCGTTGACTATTTGTGAAAAGTATTTTAATCTAGGTCTACCTCTACTACTTTTATACCTAATTTTTAATATATGTTTCTAACTAGTTCTTTGTATCTGAGAAGGTGTCTTATGAATCAATCTTGCCTATTTCTTATTGACTTCCACAACGCCGTTTGTTCTCCTACCTTTTATATCTCTGCTCTACCATGATTCTCCCAGACGTTTCGTTATCTCCAGTGGTCAGTGAAACATCTGGTAGAATCATCAACCAATCTAGATCATGATCAGCAAACCCGGAAATCTGCAATGTCCAAATTGACTTCGGCCATGAAAGCCTACAGCAGTCATATTTGTTTTTCATCATCATAGGGTCGTCAGTCCGAAGACTGGTTGGACACGTACCTCCACTCTTTCCTATCCTAAGTTATACTTCGCATTTCCCTAAAACTAGAACAACCCACATCCTTAACTATTTGCGAACAGTAATCTAATCCAGGTCTACCTCTACCCCTTCTAACTCCTCTTTCCGCCTCTAATATGTCTCTGACTAGACCTTCATGCCTAAGAAGGTGTCCTACCAACCTATCTCGCCTATTTTTTATTGACTTCCATATAGTCCTCTGTTCTCCTATTCTCTCTAATACCTCTTCACTTCTAACCTTTTCTACCCACGTTATCCTCATCATCCGCCTATAACACCACATTTCGAAGGCTTCTAACCTTTTCTTTTCCGCCACATTTATCAAAACGCAGGTTTATCACTTTTTCGATCAAGATTTTCTCTATTATGACACAAATCCTGTATAGTAAGTAGTCGGGCCAATTTTGCAAAGATCCGTATATCTACATAATGCGAAAAAACACGAATACAAAATACCGCAATTGATGTCTTCTGGGTTTTTGGCTTTCAATGGGAATTGTTATTTGTTAGTTTTTTCTAATAACATACCTACTGAATATTTCTTTAAGCACATTAGTTTAAAAAGAGGCCAGCAAGAAATACTAGTTCGATTCAATTACAATTGAAATTAACTGTAATGCTATGCTGCAGTGGTCGAGATCAATAATCTACTCGATGAGCTGTTTAAATGCTTTACTAGGCCCCCAATAGAAAATATGCGTACACAAATGGTCATTTCGTTGCCTCCGTTCGGCCATTGTTTCGCAGCAGGGGGCGAAATTAGCTTGTGTTATCGAACCTGATACAATACCGCGGAATCTACCTGCCAGCGATGGATGTTTGATTCACTGTCTGTCTTGTAAGCACCCGATCAATTTAAACCCGAATGATGGTGCCAAGTCATTGGTATTGTTGGATAGTAGCCGCGCCGAATTGTGCAACGCCTTTCTTACACATTAACACTTACACTATGTATTAGTTTTACACTATGTCTGATCAGTATATCGGAATATTAAAAGGGTAAATTCTGGAGGTATTGTACAGTGCATCTAGGGGATGTACCCCAGTTAACGAGCCATCAATAATTAAGAATAGTTGCGGCGTTATCTTGTCGTGTTCCGTTATTAAAAGCGTCAACTGACGAAACGTACATACCTAGTTGTAACCTTCGTAACAGCTGATATGTGGACAAGTCAGTTGTACGTGATGATTAGTAAGTAATAACCTGCGTCCGATTGACTGCTATTACCACAAAATACAAAAATAAATTGAATATGAAATATGCGGACATGGTGGTCACATATAGACGCTGTAATGGGAATACACTACGCGCATCGTCATCATTGTCGGAGCAATTGGGGCTTTCGGTAAGGTCATTACCCTCATGTTTATGTATATCACTGTTGGTGCTAGATGGCTTATTCTACTTCCTTTTCACATAACATCCTCCCGTTCTAATTTTTCCGGAGTACTAATCAGACATAGTGTATGTATGTTACCCCTATTGCCTAATTCATAAAAAAACAAAATTCAAAACACTCTGTATGTGTAATGTATTAAGTTTAAGCACGTACAGAAAATCTTTTAGGGATTTAAATCCATTTAATATTATAAGAGGTTTGATTCAATTTGAAAAAGTAGCAGTGTATGGTCTATTAGGATCAGCTGGTTCCCCGAGATCGCGAATTATCGGCGTCTCTGTCAAAATATGGGTTTCCAGTACGTTGATGGCAAGAAGTGCTGATGGAAACAATCAACCCTAGTTTAGTAGAAATGAGTCCTAACCACAACTAGAAGAATTAGAAAAACAATTTAAGTTATGTTCAAATCACTCTGTGTATGTCTAGTACGTATATTATGCATAATCACGTACGGGAAATCAGAGATTCTATCTACTATTTATTGATTAGTGGTTTGTCTCAATCTATGGTAGCAGTGGTACCATTTAAATAGACATCGCGAGGCAGTGACTTCTTTTCCTTAGATTTTACGTTATCAAGATCGAAGAAGTGATAATTTTCGTTGCAACTCTTCTCGACATTCAACTAGACAACGCCATTGCCGGGAGCGTTGCTAATAAGCGTAGAGCGCAGCGCTGTGCGATTTTTCGATCGATCCTTGTCATTGTCCGCCGTGGCTTTTACTCTCCTAATAATCAGTAAGGTCTTATTTATTGAGCCCCTTCAATGGCAATCCACCATCATTTCAGTGGTAATAAATAACGACCAATAACGGCGCAAGCAGGGCAACACCGGACGTATCGGTGGACGCGATCGAAAACCGTCCTCGCATAAATTCGGTTTATTTGTCCTCGGGGGTTGGAGAGCCGCATAAACTGTCATGACTGTTGTAATGCCCTGTAATTTGAGCCGATTTGAGGTGAATTGGCTAATTTGTATCTGCGCAGGCCCTGCGGCAGCCGGAACTGCGGACTGTTAATCATGATTTTATGGGCCTCGGGCTGACTTCTCGAGCGCCGCTTTTAATATGTGCCAACCATGATATCCCTTGCTATTCATTTAACAAGGAGAAAGCAAACAATTAATTGTTAAATTACTTTTGATGACTGGCTACATGATGCGAGTCTTATTTACACGTACCTACATGAATTTATTGTTAATAAAAAGGTAAGTTTCAAAAGCAAAATTCCAAAGACTACCACGCTTTAATAGTCTCTGAAAATTATTAAAAGCTGAAGCCACATTGAATTTACATCAGTCCGGAGGCTATAACGTTTAAATTTAACCAACAAGTAAGTGATTAAGGTAGTTATGTGGGTCAATTAGCCTTTAAACCTTTTACTACTTTGTTGCAAACCCCTGTAGAGTAATAGAATGGTAATGATGCAACTACTATTAAAGTCTCCACATACCTCAGTTTTAAGTGTAATTCGAAAAGAATTGAGAGAATTCTATTCCATAACCTCAATTTGTTTCACTTGACCGTGAAATTCGCCTGGAAAGTCTATTCCTCTGCCAAAACGATCGATTACAGCTGACATAAACGGTTGAAATAAACATTTTACATTTGCGGTGATAAATAAGTTCGGATGATTATCTCCGTTTAAGGAACTATTCCCAGATCACATAATATAATTAAACCAGTAAACTAATGAGCTGAAATTGTTCTGCATTAAATTAGCTATATCTCCGGTTTGTGATGATAGAGATTTATTAAACGTTCTTTTCGGTTTGTCTTTTTATGCAACAGTGAATAGCGACAATCAGAGCAAACGGGAAGCTTACATAGTGTTCGCTTGGGCACAATAAGCAATCACGAACGTCTTTCTTGTTATTCTTTTCTTTTGGCCGCTTAAGGTACAGGAACAATTATTGTTATGAATCGCTTACACTATCTAATTGTTGAATTATTTACGCATGTACTTATGTATAAGTAGCAATAAAACATACCATTGGTCATCTTATAAGGAAATGCGAAGTATGTGTGTGTACCAGTGAACAAGGGAGAAATAATGATGCTCCAATAAATTTTGATGCTTATTCAGATTGTTACTTTTATATGTGGGGGTTGTACAGAAAGAAATCTGTGGTTGTTCTACGTAGCTTTACTGTGAACTGAAAACAACCATTTAAACTGTACATTTTTTCAGAACAATTATTCCTCTAAAGATATACTCTGAGCCATCTAAAGTGGCGGCGGATGTAATAAAACCTCTACCTACACTACCTGCGCATCTCCCATATTTCAATAAGATAGGGTAGTACAGGCCTGACGCTGGAAGCTGGCAGAAATTTTAAAATGGCGTGGATGCGCGGTGGCAAAAGTAGGCAGTGTTAGGTATAACGATTGCAGCCCTCTTTCTTCAGTATTCCTTTCAAGGACGTAGATTATATATTTAAAAATAGGGATCAGTGAACAAGTAATAGACAGACAAACAGAAGAACTAATTGTTGATGTTGGTGACAGTGATAGAGATTCCCATTAGGACAGTCAATGTGAAAACTAACTATAAAACAAAAGCAATAGGTTAATTTTTTCTTTTTGGTAAGTCATGTTTCTACATTATTTTCTAGTACGCTACTGTCCTATCTGTATTAATGTCATAATTTACGCCTCCTGAAAGCTTATTTGTGTATCGGTTCCAAGTGACTTACTCAAATAGGTCATAAATGGGCAAGTACCTGCGCGACCGCTCGCCAGCTTCCTTCGTCCGACCTGTAGAATTCGTTTGAAGACACCTTTCTGAATGTTTCCAAACGATTTTGAGCATTGTAGACATAGGTACATAACAGTATATATAACGAGTTTCGTTTGAATAGCGCCGTAAAGTTGTAAACGCACTTAGGTATGAGCCAAGGCGGTTCATTGTTGGCAGTTTTATTGCAGGAGCCGTCACTTCAAATGGCTCAGAGTTTATATTTAAAGACAGAAGAGGTGAAGTTAAAGAAGAAACTGCTTTATGGCATAGCCGGTCAAACCTTGACTTCTTAGGAGCGACTACATTGTATGCAACAGAGACAAATATAGGAACGAGCGATACTTGTCTCTCTTCCTTCGTAACCAAGCCCTCCCCCCCAAGACATAAAGACAGATATCGTTCGACAGTGTACCTGTGGCATTATACCTGTCTAGTTGTGGGTCAAGAAGGGAAAGGACGACACCTAGGAGCGTTAGAAGCGGAGTTTGGCCGGCTCTGCTTTATGGGTCCTCCAGAATTACTTCTGGAGGAGTAATTCAATTACTGGGAGTAATTGAAATAAAAACAAAAAACCCGATTACGTGATAAATTGTGAACATAAAATTTTCAAACTTATCACATTCCAAATTACATTTAAACGTAAAGTCGTATACAGGCCTGACGCTGGAAGCTGGCGGAAATTTTAAAATGGCGTGGTTGCGCGATGGCAAAAGTAGGCAGTTTTAGGTATAAAGATTGCAGCCCTCATTCTTCAGTATTCCTATCAGGGGCGTAGATTAAATATTTAAAAGCAGGGATCAGTAAGCAAGTAATAGACAGACAAACAGAAGAACTAATTGTTGATGTTGGTGACAGTGATAGAGATTCCCATGATGAGAATGAAAGTGAAAACTAACTATAAAACAAAAGCAATAGGTTAATTTTTTCTTTTTGATAAGTCATGCTTTTACATTATTTTCTAGTACGCTACTGTCCTATCTGTATTAATACTATAATTTACGCCTACTGAAAGCTTATTAGTGTATCGATTCCAAGTGACTTACCCAAATAGGTCATAAATGGGCAAGTACCTGCGCGACCGCTCGCCAGCTTCCTTCGTCAGACCTGTACATTTTTGTATGCCATTTATACAACCCTATTGTTTGATACCCAACTTGATAGGTTTTGAGAAACGAAAAATTTTTGAATACAATATGCTGAAAGGATAATAAAACCAGAAAATATATACCAAATACTTAGACTAACTACTTACAAGAAGTGAGATAACCGACACGACATCTAATTTTTGTTTGATTAATTGAGTTCCTAGCGATGCATACGTATGTGCTTAAATTGGAACAATAAACATGTTCTTGTACCTTTAAAAATAATAACAATAATAATAATAATAACATAGCTTTACCAAATGCTTATTGGAGCATTGTAAAGACGACGTTTTTCAGTCAGTATATACGTTTTTCTACATCAAATAATCCGTTTTCTGTTCTTACTCAATTGCTCAACGACTCGAAAAGCCCAGTATTGGTCTTCACGTTTTACTCAATAACAAAATTCCATCGTCGCAGTTTGACAGTAAGATGTAAGTACGTGTGAAGAACGTTCAACTGAGTCGATTTCCGTGCTCGTTTGTAGCTGTTGCAATCGAATTTTATCCGAATGGACGTCTTAAGTTTGATCAGCGTGACGAATTGAATCGCCGAAGCTAATGGCTCCGTAGAATTGAGGAACAATGGAGGGCGAAACTATTTTTCAGCAAGAACAAACTCTTTGTTATTAATCTAGAAAAAAGTGTTGATTGATTATGTGGTTTTCGGCTTTTTGCCCGCCCGAATTTTGCTGCCCGGTTCGTTACGTCTATACCGATATCTATTTAATCAACGAGGTAATTAACATTACCCACTCTGACGTACAAAAAACCAATTCATGCATGGAATTGAAATTTTCGTTATTAAAAACAGGTTACGAATCGATGTGAAAGCTTGCTCATCGACAAAATGAGACTTTTACGTAGTCAAAGACGTAAAAACTGAGATTACGAATCGATCGGAAAAAAATCCCCTTGCACTGCTTACTCCAGAATATACGGCGGTAATTTAAAACCTATTTCGATACTTCAACTCCAACAATAAATGTTTTTGGGTTGGTACCTTTTGAATTATCACAACGTTTAAATAGATTCAGATTGGGTTACGTATTCCAACAAATCCAACAGACTTTACAAAATGTTACATTTTGAACATAAATTGGTTCCCATACACCAACTGATACTAAAATAATCTTTTCAGGAGTTTGCACTAACGCTACAGCTCCATCCGTCAGCAGCATCAATCGCATTCTTCGTAACAGGGCGGCAGAAAGAGCTGCTGCAGAATTCGCGAGGGCGGCTGGTTACGGTTTGTACCATCCCCACCCTTATGCCACCGCAGCAGCCGCATTTCCGTGGCATTCACACCTATGGCCTAATGGTCCTCTGGGGATGCAGGCGGCACCTGGTGCCGGAGTTCCTGTGGTATCTGGTTCACCAGGATCAGCCGGTTCTCCCCAGGATCACGGATTACTGTCGTCTCCACCAGGACACCGGTTACTCGACGTTGATGGCAAAGACGACTCAAGTACTGATGGAAACGATCAACCCAAATTTCGAAGAAATAGGACCACGTTTAGTCCTGACCAACTAGAAGAATTGGAAAAGGAATTTGAGAAAAGTCACTACCCTTGTGTTTCAACCAGAGAGAGACTTGCATCAAAAACTTCACTCTCGGAAGCCCGAGTTCAGGTATGTTACATACAAACATTTCGCTTTTCATAGGTGCAAGGACCAGTAGAAGTTGCCTTATCTAATACATTGTACATACTGTATTTCTGTTTTTACTTTCAATTAATACATCATACGTATAATATATAGGTAATCTTATCGGATACTTCTGAGTAATGCGTCTAACTACAACGTATATATACGTTAAGCATGTTCGTATTTCATCTGATAATGATCAATCATCTGCGTATAGGATCTCAGCACAAACAGTGATTTCAGTAGGATGTCCAAAATTCGCTTAAGACGTTTGTAGGCAGTATCTCTTGATGGTCGATAGAACAAGCTCCCGAAGTAATTGGATTCTCTTTATTCAAGTTCGAGATAGGAAGCATTACACGTTCTCAGCTTTAGTCAAAACAGTTAGTGTCAAAATGACGAAAATCTTATCTGTAATGACATGATTGAACACCGCGAGAGCGCCTGTTAAAAATCGTTTTCGTTACGTGTAATCAGTAGAATTCAATGGTTCATTGTGAAAGTATTTAAATGCGAATTTATTGCTATCGTAAACACACCTGTTTCGTTGCAACTGTTGCATTTCATTACAAATTCAGATTGAAGGGAAGACAGATAACTGGATCATTATACCCACCACGATGCACCAAGCGATTCAAATTTGCTTATTTTGACTCGTTTAAACAACAAAGTTGCTGCAAGTTCCTACCAGGATCATATAAACTGAAAATATATTCTTTGAAATTAATACAGTCGAACCTGGATAAGTGGGAACTGGGTAAGCGAGGAAACTCTATTAGTGAGGGTATTTGCTAGGTTCCGTTATTTTGCCCTTCTAAAGCCTCCATAAGTGAGAAACATACAACCTGTATAAGTGACAGTCATTTTTCATGCGTGAACCTCTTTAAGTGAGATTGCTACTTGTCTATACCTCTATAAGCGACAGTTTACTTTTGCTATTTTATGACTCGTTCTTAAGTTTCAAGAGACTCTTATTTCATTCGAAAGACCAAATCTGCGAAAGACCGAGTAAGTCTTTATTATTTTATTATAGCCAAATGTGCGTACCGACTTGTTTATTAATCTTATTACAGTCAGTTCATAAAAGCAGTTTCGAAGAAAGGTCCTGTACTTCCTCATAATGTCTAAACGAAAACTCGATGTGTTGTCGAACCGTATTTTTATAGACCTCTATAAGTGAGACAAATTCCTCCTGTAACTCTGTAAGCTAGAAACTCGAGTTAGAGAGAAACCTCTGTAAGAGAGGAACAGATCGCGGTCCCTTGAGCTCTCACTTATCCAGGTTTGACTGTATTTAGTTTTAGTTATTTACCTAAAATCTTTAAACAAATTTACATGTTAGAAAATCGATACAAAAGATGGAAGAGTTGCAATTTCAATGACAATGTTCAATTCTTCACGAGATTCCTTATAAGTTCTTAGGTGTATTGTTAGTATTTTCTGATTTGTATTTTTCTCTTCCTACTTTTGAATAAATCCCAATTTAAAGACGAAATATCAAAACATGATTTCTCGTTTTGTTTCTTGTGGATTACGATTGCCTTCTTTGTTGATCAAACATAACATCTTCATAATGTTGTAACATTCACGAAACATGTAGTAATTGGTTTCTACTGTACTGTATGGCTTCGTCAGTCTTGATTTGTGCTATTTGAGGTGATTTATCTACTCTGGTTCTTGTACACCGATGTTCATCCACAACTGCTGTATATTAACAAATGCGCCTTTAACCAGGTTTGGTTTTCCAACAGACGAGCAAAATGGAGACGTCACCAGCGCATGAACATGCTAAAGCAGACGTCCCCAGGCCAACAGCAGCACCCACACCACCATCAAGGAAGTCGATCGCCGTCGATGTTCGGTCCGGGGAGTCGTTTGACACCCTCACCCCACTACACGGTCGCTTCCACCCCTGGCTCACCGCATACTGTACCACAGCGCACTTCCGCCCCAGTCACTTCCTCTCTGCTGCTCCAAATGGGCGGTGAAAATAGTGCGTTCAAGTCTCTGACGCCCAACCAGGGTGTGCAGCCGCCCAGTTCTCAGTCATACTTCAGTTCCGCCACCGGTGGTAGTGGTGGCGGAAGGTACACTGCAACTCTGACCGACTCCGAGGACGAGGAAATCAACGTCAATGACGAATCGGACGTGGAGGAACCGCTCAAGTCGGGCTCGACGAGTCCTGTGGAAGTAGTTGATCCACCGGTCAAGTCGTCTTCGACTGCGGCCACGGAAGCGGTCAAGTTCCAGCCGCTACAGCTCACTATCCATGACCGCGACGAGTAGCCGATTACGGACAGCACGAAATGCACTGGCGAATCAAGGTACGAAGTTTGATTTAAACGAATTGCACTAAACGAGTTTCGAATTACAAATTAAATAATGTCACAACTAAATTGTATAACGTTTACTTAAGGAATGAAATTAACAGATCGTATATCATTAAGAAATAGAAGAACGATATATCTTTAAACTTATGGTTTATTTAGAAAAAGCAACGAACTTACTATAATTCTATTTCAAATTTTATTTTATACTTCGGGAAAAAATATTACGTTATACTTCATTCAGTTTATGTAGCGATGTGACCTTCAGTTTGTCCGGCGCAAAGTAGAAAAGAACAGCACTACGCCAGAAAACGAAAGAGACAACTCTAGGCCAAACGTTTAACCGGCGAGGAGCGTATAATTCGTAGAGTACTGCACGGAAAAATTGACCATTTTATCCACTACAATTGCATTGCTCAAATGTGCTGTTATTGGTACAATTTACTACTGAAAATATCAACGAAATGTTTATTTATATTTGAAGACATATTAAAGGCTTTAACGCTTGTTTTCGACTCGCACTACTATTCATGATTGAACAAAACTTTTGGCAGGTACTGTATGAAAAAGTATGTTTAATGAACAAGAGTCGAGAGTATAATGAGCTTTTTTCTCCCTACCTACGATTTTGCCAGCGCACATCCAAGACAGTGGAAGGGGCACATCGCTAGAGAAAGTAAATGAAGTAATTTTCAAGTGTTTTATACTAATAACAATCAACTTCAAATTTTTTATGCTATTACCTAGAAATTTTTTCACGATATTTTGTTGTATTTTATGTTTATTTTAAACTCGTTTGGTTGACCTTTTTTGAACATATTATGCAATTGTTGTTTTCGTAACCTTTGTGGCGCTGGTGCAATTCGTCCGTAACAGTGCAGAGTAACAGAGACCATAACAGAGATTGGTCTTCTGGTGCATCGTCAACCAAAGGAATTAATTACGTTATTTATTGAGTTCGCGGCTGTGAAATAAAATCCCGGTGTAGTCAAAGACAATTTTACTCCGTTTATTTATTGCTTCTATATATTTACGCATTAACTAATATAGATACGTTTAATTGACATTTATCGCTGCGGTTCAGTGACCGACAGTCTGAAGGAGCGAGAAGCACCGACAAATGAATGTTTATACGCAGAGGACGAATATCCGGAAATTAACTAAACGATTACTGACGGCTCCTGAAAATACTGTCGATAGATTTCTAACAGATTGTTCAATCACGGAAACTTCATCACTATATTAGTTAATTACCTATATTATTTTTCACAACAGTTGGAAACTTCTTTTCCGATTAGTGATAAAATCTTCGCATAATTATTAATAGTTGCTAGAAGTAGTTCAGAATCTCATGAATCTGGACAATGATAAAGTCCACTTTTACATTGATTTCTACATATCTACTTCTTGCAAACATTAGCTGTTACTGTTTACAGCTTATCTTGTTACAATGTTTTCGTAACGAATACGGCCCGCGCACGTTACGACTCATGAGATTTTAAACCACCTATACCAATAAATTTATTCTGCTTACAATTTCCAAAAGGTAAATGTCTAGATGATGGCCAGCCTTTTGGGGGGGGGGGGTCGAAAGAGGAGGTCTCCCTCACCACTGTACCATAAAAAGTTCGTGGAGGTCTCACCCCCATAAAATGTTATGGAGGTCAGATTATAGCCCCCCACCCCCTTCGGGGGGATCGAAAGCGGGTGGTCACCTGAGTAAAACCCCATTAAAAATTTGCGGCGGTCTCACCACCAATAGAGAGGTTATGGGGTTGAAAGTTAATTATTTTGACAATTTTCATACACTATAATTCAAATAAAATTTAATAAAAAAATTATTTTCAAGCGGTTGGAGGTGGGGGATCGAAAGAGGGTGGTCACTTGAACAAAACCCGATAACCTAACCTCACCTGCCCTAATAATAAAGATATTTGAATAATGTTTTATGTAACTCTTAATATTTTTATGTATTTTTCATTAGTTTTACCTTTGAATATTGTTTAAGAATGACTATATAAATATTATTTTAAATGCCTAGAAATGTATAAAAATTGGCATATTTATTTACTTTGTACCCCCATAACTTTTTATGGGGGTGAGACCGCCACGAACGTTTTATATTACAGTGGTAGGGGAGACCTCGTCTTTCGACCCCCCTAAAAGGGTGGGGTCATCATCTAGACCTTTACCCCAAAAATATCATAGTTTGTATTTACTTATATAAAATTTTCATTCAATTATAATTCTTTTTTGTAACTATCAGAATTAAGACGATAATTATGCGATAATATTGCTATTGGTCTAATGTGTATTATTGAAATTTTCACTTTATCTTGTATTCAAGATAAATCTTTGGTTAAATCCTGGCAGTATTTTCGAAGAGCTAGTAAACGTCTCAATCTGTGGATGTACACATTTGTTGTCACCTCCTCCTTTCGGTCATTAGATCCATTAATAAATCGTTCGCGTTAGTAGTAAACGCGCGCGCTGACAATGTCGTGTCGTACTTTACTTTGTACCAGGACAACTCGCGATGTAACGTTCGTCGTAAACAAGCCACACGTCGTACGACGACGTACAGTACTGCTAAAAAGTTGGCAGCTGACTCGGGCTGCTATCTCGCGAAGGGGACTAATGGCGCGGCCGGCGGACACTCCACTGCAACTGCAGCGGTGATGTGTGGGCTTGTGACAACTCTGTACGTATGAATTGTAGATATATCTATGTGTCGTAAAAACGGTCTAGGACTTTCGTATTTTACCGTGTGAGAGCACAAATTGTCGCTTGTGTATCTTTCAATGAACAGCGGAAGGAGCTATGTAGCACTTAATAAATGCAGTTATTGTTTATCCAAATAAAGTTGTAAGTAGAAGTAAAGCTTGTTTTATTTACGTGACATTACTTCCTTATCCCTCAACAAGGATAAATGACCTGATGGCATATATAAAGTGATTCAGAGGCGTCAAGTTCGTAAAGTTTCATAATAAAAAGAAAAAATATGTAAATGAATTTAGGTAGTTCATATTTAGGAGTCAAATAAGGATTCAATCAATGCCATTGGGATCAGTCGTTTGGATTTTCATAAGTAAGATTTTTCCGATTTTAAAATTTTTCATTTCTTTGCTGTATTTGATGTTTCTATTTTAGTTGTTCCAAACTTACAAAGTTTACTCGTGGTGATAATAAGGTAAGTAACATTTCCTTTACGGTTTATTTACCCCTAAAATGATCAAAATCAAATGATAATGATAGCAGACTTGTAGATACGTAAATAATATTCCCTTTTATTTCATGCACAATAGTATGCGATGTATGAGATGTTTATAGACTTTGTTAAAAGTACACATATTGAAGTAAAATTGGTCCAACCCTGTTCTTAAACTCCTACACAAAATTAACCCGTATAATTGCTGTTATGTATCGCTATATCCCATTCGTAAAACAATTAGTGTTCTAGTTAAAGATTTATTTCGGTTAACATCTCATCCGGTGCCAGTTAAGCAGTTTAAGAGTTCATCGGATAAAACGTCGATAATGAACCGATTGCCATTGACCGTGGGTGACAAACTGGCGCGAGTATTTTATTCTTATTTTTACTTTTCAGCTACCTCTGTCTCTCGTTCGGTTCTGGTCTAAATAAAATTAAGACATTTAGACTCCAGATACAGTTGAGCGCGAGGCGAAAAGCTCCGATGAAAGCGATAACGGTGACCGGTTATGTTAATACCAAGTAAACGGGATAGTATACAATTCGAACGTATCCCGTATTTGGGCAAAAGGCTTAACAAGAGA
Organism: Agrilus planipennis; assembly: GCF_000699045.2. Classification (NCBI taxonomy): domain Eukaryota; kingdom Metazoa; phylum Arthropoda; class Insecta; order Coleoptera; family Buprestidae; genus Agrilus; species Agrilus planipennis. The sequence continues at coordinate 268,658 of NW_020442466.1, forward strand.
AACAGTGGAAATCCGGAAATAAACGATTATGGAAATGGAAAATTGGTTATTTTGAAAAATTGCGAAATTATTAATAGAGTCATATACACACTTGGGTCAGACAGGACGAAATCTGGAAGTAAGAATTAAAAAACACTCCAAAGACGTGTTACCTAAACAAACTGTCATTGGTGTAAATAAATAATGGTAAAGGCATAGATGATGGCCCCCACCCCCATGGAAGAGATCGAAAGAGGAGGTCTCCACCACCACTGTACCATAAAATGTTCGTAGCGGTCTCACCCCCATAAAAAGTTATGGGGGTTCAAAGTTAATAAATATGCCAATTTTTATACATTTCTAGGCATGAAAATATTTATATAGTCATTCTTAAACAATATTCAAAGGTAAAACTAATGAAAAATACATAAAAATATTGAGAAAGTTATATAAAACATTATTTAAATATCTTTATCAATAGGGTAGGTTAGGTTAGGTTAAGTTAGGTTATTGGGTTTTGTTCAAGTGACCACCCTCATTCGATCCCCCACCTCCACCCGCTTGAAAATAATTTTTTTATTGAATTTTATTCGAATTATAATATATGAAAATTGTCAGAATAATCAACATTTAACCCCCATAACTTTTTATGGGGGTGAGGGTGCCGCAATTTTTTTATGGGGTTTTACTCAGGTGACCACCCTCTTTCGATGCGCTCTACCCCCATTCGCATCTAACCCCCATAACTTTTTATGAAGGTGAGATAGCCACGAACTTTTTATGGTACAGTGGTGGGGAAGACCTCCTCTGTCGATCCCACCCACCATCATCTACCTAAATAATGAACAACTAAGAACCATAATACAATAATATCGATACAGAAAAGTTCGGAATTTTACATATAGAAAATAGAGAAGGAAAATTTAATTTAATACAACTAAAAATTACGTCAGGTAGGAGTTGCACCCTTATCATAAGGTAACCTGTAGCAGATTTATTTTAATGCTCGAACGATAAAGAACTATTTATTTTATTTCATTCATCAATAGCTACAGTCTACTAAAGTGCCTTATTCCTACCACTCTGAACAAAAATAAATACGAAGTTACATAACCTAAAATATCCTAAGGTAGGAGGCAATGCTATAACTTTTCGATCATGTTTTCAGGATTGTATAGCGGGACGTTATAATTTTATCGTACTATTTACTAGAGACTAGACATTAAACCGTCTGTAACAACCTTTGACTGATTACTGAGAATATCGAGAGTCAGGTGAGTACATCAAGCTTTCTCGAACGACTACCTTTGTATGGCCTATCAGTTCGATCTCATCGTTTCACTTACATCGTTAAAGCGCACACAGAATCACAGAAGACATGTCGACGTCGACGAATTCATCATTGTCGCGGCTTGTAATGTATGTCTAGCGATGTCGAAATGTCACTAATTTGGAATTATTAATAGACAGAGGAAGACAAATGAATCGTCTATCCAGATTTGAGAAGCGTTTGCACTTGACTTGGTTACCTATTTGATAAAGTACAACTTCGTACCATTTATTATATTTCTTGTGAACGTCGATGATGTTTCGACTTTGATTAGACAGAATATCTTCATGATTTTTCAGATATTGGTAGGTGAGCTCTACTTTTTTGCTTCAGGTTACCCATTAAACATCAGTTATGAAAATGTCAATATTATAAAAAATATAATTAATTGTTTGTATTGTTATTCTGTAAACCAATAGTAGTCTGGATGTACGTTCCACTTAATATATCAATATTAAAGCATACTATTGGATTTTCAAAAGGAATTTCTCCAATTATAAAATAAGGTTGTTTAGGTTTGGTGTCTAACGCATCATTGAAGTCTCCGATCTGTTCTTAATGTTTTCTTCCATAAGCACTCAAGTTAACAACAATTATTTTTGTTCTGAATGAAAATAAGTCCATCAAGAATTTTTTTAAGTACGAATTATGTTATTGGAGTATTTCTAATATATTTTGTGGAAATTATGAAGCTACTAAGAAGAGCAAAGGTAAGTGTACTATAATTTACTTTGTTTACACGTTTTCCTTAATGTTCAGTGCTGAGACATCATAACAATAGTAATAAATTGTTTAATTTGTTTTCGCCTTTAAATTTATGGACTGCACGTTGCTCAAATAAAGATGTTCTACGTGTTATGTATAAACTTAAACTTTTATTGGGTTGTTAAAATGTATCATTAAAAATTGTAATTACTTTCTAGGCAGCTATTTATGAATTCACGTATAAGCAACCTCTATACGTATCTATGCGGTATATTATATATTATATTATAACTACCTTTAATTATCATTAACATTAAGATAATAATATTTGTACGTTATTTTCAACTCAAAAATAAGTAAAAATTAGATTTTAATTTTCAAATGGAAATTAGTATTTAATTAATTAATTAATTAATTAAATGAATAAGCGCAATCAATGTATGAATTATATCACTTAATAATGGTAAGAATCGACGAGTAAAGCGCTATTTAAGATTTCAACACAAGAAACATTAATTTGGTCCTTCAAGCCGGATGCTGACCATTACGGTTATTAAAACAATACAGCCAGTTTATCTTGCAATCAATATGAAAGAAAACTTTTAAGAGCAGTTGGTTATATCACTTTAAGTAACGCCTACGCCCTTTTTATTGTGCTACCTTTAGACGTAGTCATTCTCGGCTACCACATTAACACCGTCACATAATTAATAAGCACAACAATCCAACATGCTTTATAATTCTCATAGATAAATCCATTCTCTAATTAGTGAGGATTACCATTAATTATATTATTGGTACCAAGTGGAGCTCGTAAGTTTTTCTCGCGTAGCCGCTTCTTGAAAAGATTAAAATTCGGCTTATCCGCAACAAGGATTTCGATTTTAAAAACAAAATATAAATAAGGTAGCGGCATGTCGGTATCGTAACTGTCACATCTATTATTTTGTCCCGATAACTTTAGTACCAACTCTAATTGCTTACGTAGGCCGAAACAATACATTCGGTAGAGGTTTATTAAGTGTGTTGAATTTATTTATGGCGCAGGTGTTAAATCTATGACAAAAGGATAATACACCGAGATTGTGCACTAATTAATCCATAATAACGTCATAAGGAAGTAGCTGGAATTTGTTTACATTCTCAAAGATAATATATTGCGATAAACGAACTCGAAATAACTTAATTCAATGAATGTGTACTAATTTTAGGTCATTCTTCTGTTTGTACCACAGACATGTGATTATTATATGTATAGCCGTAACTACTGTGAAAGAAAATGAATCAAACCAACACGGATAGAAAACCAACTTAAAAAAATCGGTTGTCTGTAAAGTCGGTTTACTGACGATAGTTGAACGTGACAACGTCATAAGAAAATATTGATGGAATGGTTTCATTTTTCAAAAGAAAATTTTAATTTTATTTGTTTGATAGATATCTTGTATGGATATAGAGAAGAAGGCAAATGGAAATGTATTATTGTATAGCAGCTGTCCACGCGGACGCATCGCTCACTCAAGTAGGAGAGAGACAGATGTCGAACGCTGCCGAACGCGTAGGCCGATTGTGCCTCTTTGTCGCTCGTTCCGCGCTCTCGCTTGCACTTCAAGCCTTAAATGGAACGCCTCAGAGCGAGGTAACGCCGCATGAGTCATGTTTTTTCGTGCGTGCAGCCGGCTCCATCGAATTATAAGACGTTGTCACGTCAAAAGCATTGACGATTAAGAGTTTTCAAAATAATTAAGCTAATAAAAGTACAGTAAAGGTTTGAAAAGTAACTATTAACTGGAAGCCAGTAATTAGATATATTATTTAGAGCTACAGATTTTAAAATGTGGTAGACTTTGTGGGACAGATAAATCGGAAAATCTATTTATCTATATCGAGAAAATTTATAACAAAAAAATATTCTTCAGTTTTCAGTTTTGAAAAAATATTTAACGTAAGAAATGTTCACATTAAATACGATCTACGTTTTCTTGATGGAAATTCATGATCACTTAATAAATAAACTCAAATTATTTTCCACAAATATATTAATAAAAACTTCAGGCTTCTTCAGAAATATTACTTAAAACTACATTAACAATACGGACTTAAATATAACTATGTACTAGAGGGGGGTGGGTTGACAAAGAGGTTTAGTAAGGGTGAGTTATTAACATCTAATTGGTTATTCAGGAGTACGCCGTTGTTTTTATTTTTATTTATTTTTACTGTTTTTAATAGAGAAAGACGATAGCTTTTAGTTTCTAGAAGTAAAACTTCAAAGTTTTCATTAAATTTAATAAAAAACTAGATTCGAATTACGCAATACATCTTAGTGATGAAAACCATAAATTGAATGAAAACTTTGAAATTCTATATCTAGAAACTAAGAGCTATCGACTTTCTCTATTAGAAACAGTAGAAATAAATAAAAACAAAAACAACGGAGTACTCCTGAATGACCAATTAGATCTTAATAATTCACCCTTACTAATCCTCTTTGTCAACCCCCAACTCTAGCACATAGTTGTATATCCGTCAGTATTGTTAATTTAGTTTTAAGTAATACTTCTGAAGAAGCCTCAAGGGGGCGAAACAATTGTAAAGTTTTTATTAAGTTTTAATTAAATGTGGTCGAAAACAAACAAATTTCGAACACTTCTAGTTCATTGTCAATTTATGGGCATCTAACTGGGGCGCCGACCGCGATCTCGAGGTCTTATCTTGACTACGTTTTCATCTTTTCGGTTGTCTCGGCTTCTAAAATAATTAACCGAAATTAAACTGTACACATTATGGCCATATCGCCGCATAAAACCTTCAATTAGGAGCCCGAGTAACGAATCAACGACTTAATCAATAACAGAGGTGCCAGGTTTTCTATAAATGTTCGATTCCCATTTATTCTTTCGGCAGCAGACCAATTCCGTAGTGTCATTAAGACGGCCCACGTGTTCACACGAAAAAGTGGCCGGTCCAACGTCGAAATCCGGTGTAAGTAATTAAAGAAAAGGCTACAATAAAAGGCATCCAATTCCGCGATAAAACCGACTGATTTAGGACGGCCGTATTCCATAATGATTAGGCAACAAGACAACTGGACCGTCAGAATTCATGTTACCGAGAAAAAAAGAACATCGTGCGCTGCTTTTATCTTAGATCAAACTTTTTTGGTAATGCAGGTATATTGCGCTATCTGATTTACATACAGCGGCGGACTGTCCACAAAAACTAATAGAAATAAAACGTTAAGAAGAACACTTAATGAATTACCAGTATACATTTTACAGATTCATTTCTTCATTTTCAAATGCTTCACATGGAAGCAAAATAAAGTCAAATAAATAATTGGTTTCTTATCACATCTAACTGTTACTAAATCGATCAAAACAATCCTCTATTTAATGAGTAGATTCATAATTGATAAATAATCAATTGAACGTAAACAATTGAACACTAATCTCCAAAAGTTGGTATTAGCTTTAATCGCACTGATCTAACGGCCTTCCACAAAACCAATATGAGTATGGGTATCAATTGATAAACTTTTGGCTTAATTTATTTTATTTTGTCAAAGATTTCGTTGATGTGATGGCTTAATGTTGACTGACTGACTTTTAACTTCGTGAACATTTGACCGTAAGCCGTAATGTCGATGGATCCATTTGCGAGGTCCAATTTTCCAGAAATTAAACAAGGACTTATGAAAATGTTTTTTAGCAGTTCCATTGTCTATATTCTACGAATTATAAGTTACACATCCAATAGAGTATTGTCTTAATCGATTCAATATCATTTCATGTGAGATACGATCAGGAACCAATGAATTATTTGACTTTGAAATCGCCAATTTCTTCTATCTGTCATTATCCTCTGTAATATGATGACCAACTGAGTCAAAGATATTTCCACTTTCGGTTTATTGCCTGTATTAAAGCGAGTTATGTTTCTATTTCAGTCTCTTCAATGTATTTTGGTTTGATGTAAACCCATATGATTTAAAATAACGATAAGTAGATAAATGTCACAAAAATGTACAACCCTCAGTATTTAATGAACAATATTTCAATAACGTTGTCGTCTAATATAATAAAGTAGATATTGTGCTATTTATCAGTTTTTCCCAAAAGTGAAGTAACCTCTTCAGTAACAGCAACTCTGTGAGTCTAATTATCAATAATGATAGAACCATTTTTTTTTTGGTATAAAACTGGGCTACAATAAATTAATACTCAATCGCCGCCACTGGAACTATAAATAATCGTTTTTCGAGTTGTTAACTTTTCTGTACCGTTTCGTCATCATTGTCGACAACTTAATTAAGAATTGTACGTATATTTTTGGTGAAGGGAGATAGCAAACATCATCAGATAGCTACTTATGTCAATCCATACTAAATAATCATTCTTTAATTAATAACAGGTGCCATTGGGGGTCTCGTTGAAGAAGTAGCTACCTACCTGTCTACATACATAATTAGCAAAAAAATCCGACAGAAACAAATCGATTGACAGAAAAGCTGTGCCTAAGCATAATAGCTTCATATTTTATCTATTTAAATATGGTGTATGCAGAAAAAGCTACACCTACCAAAGAAACATAATTAACAAGTAATACGAAGTAAGTATTGGATTTAATATAAACTGCACCAATGCAGTTTAGCGACTGGTTTAAATATTACACAGCTCCTCGAATTTACCCTATTTGGGAAGGCGCAATTTTCTGGATAGACTAACAGGTCAATTGAAAAGTCCCCGGCCTAAAATAGTAAAACACATTTTTTTTTTCAACATAATTCCCTTCAAGGGTGATACACTGATTATAGCGATCCTCCAACTTTTCGATACCATTTTTGTAGTACGATTTGTCCTTTGCTTCAAAATAGGCCTCAGTTTCGGCGATCACCTCTTCATTCGACGAAAATTTTTTCCCAACGAGCATTCTTTTGAGATCTGAGAACAGGAAGTAGTCGCTGGGGGCCAGATCTGGAGAATACGGTGGATGCGGAAGCAATTCGAAGCCCAATTCATGAATTTTTGCCATCGTTTTCACTGACTTGTTAGACGGTGTATTGTCTTGGTGAAGCAGGACTTTCTTTTTCTGTAAATGCGGTCGTTTCTCGGCGATTTCGTCCTTCAAACGGTCCAATAACGCTATGTAATAGTCGCTGTTGATGGTCCTTCCTTTTTCAAGGTAGTCAATGAAAATTATTCCACGCGCATCCCAAAATACAGACGCCATAACCTTGCCAGCCGACTGTTGCGTTTTTGCACCCTTTGGAGCGGGTTCATCGTGTGCAGTCCACTCCGATGACTGTCGATTGGACTTCGGAGTGAAATGATGGAGCCATGTTTCATCCATTGTCACATATCGACGCAAAAACTCGGGTTTATCACGCGTGATCATCTTCAAACACTGCTCTGAATCATCAACTCGTCGTTGTTTTTGGTCAAAAGTGAGCTCGCGCGGCACCCACTTTACACAGAGCTTTCTCATACCCAAATATTCGTGAATGATGTGATGTATACGTTCCGTTGATATCTGTAGAGTGTCTGCTATTTCATTCAATTTCAATTTACGGTCATTCAAAATCATTTTGTGGATTTTTTTAATGTTTTCGTCTGTAAGAGCCTCTTTTGGGCGTCCACTGCGTTCACCGTCTTCGGTGCTCATTTCACCACGTCTAAACTTAGCATACCAATCCTTGATGGTTGATTTTCCTGGGGCAGTGTCCGGAGATTCGTTATCAAGCCAAGTTTTTGCTTCAACTGTATTTTTTCCCTTCAAAAAGCAATATTTTATCAACACGCGAAATTCCTTTTTATCCATTTTCTTCACAATAACAGAAGTTGCTTCACTAAAAATGCTATAATTCACAAACTAATGATCCGACAGCCCTCAAATTTATAGACGCGTCTTTTGAAGATTAGGACTAACTGAAAATCATATGGATTTAGTTCTGGTGCCGCCATCTATGTGTCAGGCCGGGGACTTTTCAATTGACCCTATACATATAATTGATGCTCTTACAGGAATTTCATAGCTCGAGGCAGAGTCATACCTTGTTGGGGTTTTCCCCTTATTGGCTTCTGGCTCGTATTCTTTTGTTGCATATCAAGCATTGGTGGTGACACCAGAACAATTTTTGATTTTGTCGCATTATTTAGAGTTAGTTACGTTTTGCCCTTCTTCTTGATAACTTGCGTTTCTAATTCATATTTTCTTCGTTGTGCCTGTAGTTGTAATTCGTTGTTTCATAGTTAATAATTTATTTGTAAATAAAGTCTGTACAGTGTTTTATATCGAGTTTCATTCGCTCTGTTAAGACCAACATTTTGAGAAAATACTACCCGTGATTTCACTGCAAACAATAACGTACACAAAAATTTTCTTGAGAAAAAAATAATAAATTTACCCCGAACTAATTGCTGCTGAAGATTAGTTAAGAAGTTTCTTCAAAAGTGATCCTGCTCTCTCTCTATACGATCTCTTCAAGCTACGAGTTTACCTCAAGTCACATCGTTCAACAAAAGTAACTTACTTAAATTAGTTTAAGATTGTTTATTACCAAGGAATTGAGTTAATAAGAATTTTTTTTTCGGATGCTTATTCGAAAAAGGTTGTTAAAGGTGTATGTTTGGAGCACGGCGTTGTACGGGTGCGAAACATGGACAGTGGGAGCGGCGGAAACGAAAAGGTTAGAAGCGTCCGAAATGTGGTGTTATAGGCGGATGATGAGGATATCGTGGGTAGAAAAGGTTAGAAATGAAGAGGTATTAGAAAGAATAGGAGAACAGAGGACTCTGTGGAAGTCAATAAAAAATAGGCGAGATAGGTTGGTAGGACACCTTCTTAGGCATGAAGGTCTAGTCAGAGACATATTAGAGG
>NW_020442466.1:279527-281424 GCF_000699045.2 Agrilus planipennis
TTGTTATTGTTATTATTATTGTTGTTGTTATTTCTTTGTGTGTTTTGGCTGTTGTGTTTTATTTTTACCATCTGTTTGTTTTGTTGTTTAATTTGTTGTTGGCACGTATAAATTTTTGGTTAATTGTTTAAATAGTGTTTTATTAATTATTTTATTAATAATTATACAAAAGACACTAAATAACTATTTGCTATTGCGGTTGCAATGACAATGTATTGATGCTTCTTTTAAAGAAAAGATTAAGGAATACAAATTTCAAGAAAAGCGACCTTTAAATTGAGACACTGACCATTCAAATTGTTTGTAGCAAGAGTGATCCAAGAGATAAGATTTAGACAAATGCACGGCACTAATACACTATTTCTTTTTTCATAATAGGTGTAGAAATGAGGAGGTATTAGAACGAGTATTAAGAGGAAAGATGGTGCGCTATTGAAATCAATAACAAATAGGCGAGATAGGTTGGTAGGACTCCTTCTAAGACATGAAGGGCTAGTTAAAGACATATTAGAAGTAGAAACAGGAGATAAGAGAGGTATAGGTAGATCTATGTATATTAGATTACTGATTACAAATAATTAATGATGTAGGATGTTCTCAACATAGGAAAGACTGGTGATGAGTGTCTAACCAATCTTAGGACTGACGACCTTATGATGATGAAGTGAACATACAATGAGGTTTGATATTTTAGCAAGTATCAACCGTTTCGCAATTATTAAATGCTCAAAAAACAGTTTATTGAGAAGTTTTTTATATAAATTATTTTAGGAAACGTCAAACCTTTTACGCAGCATAAGCTTAACCAATATATTTGTTATATTGCCAAATGTTGCCATTCGTATGGTAATTTCTGCAAATGCGAAATAGAAGCGCCCATTAAAAATCACGAATTTCACATAAAGTTTTGTCTGTGACGAAAAAAACTACAAAAACAGTGTACCTAAATCATAGCATTGTAGGTAATAAATTTAGTAACAAGCACTATTATTAACAGCATTTTTTCTATTGTATAATATCCATAGCACCTCTTCGTAAGATGTTCCGAATATATTAACCTTTATTTATAATAACGAACTCTCGACTCTGGTGTTAAACAGGTGAAGGTAGCAAGATAATGAGCTGATAGAAGAACGACCTCTAACTTTCGTTACTACAAAGGGTATAACTGTGATGTTCGTATAAGTGAAGCGGCTGTTTAAGTATGACGTTGAACATGAAAATATCGGCAGAGTTAATGGTTACATATCACCATATTCGGATAATCTAAGTCCATAAATCAAATTGATTGAAAGTTTTTAAAGTTGCTTCTTTACGTATTAATTTGAATAGAATAAAGAGACTCTCTAAATCTGTTTATAGGACCATATTGTGTTTCCATAATTTCTGACATTTATTTCACAAATAGATATAATTAGCTGAATTATCTGGGGATAACACGATTTAAACTGCAAACAAACGGCACCTGAATAAAAGTTATAGGGGGATGCCGCATGTAGCGTGTAAGGCTTATGCGGTAAATCAAGCGCAAGCCGATAGATGGATTTCCCGGCAGATATCGAATCATGAGTGCACAACTGAAGTCAGCGATACTGGAGCGAGAAAGACATAATGGGAAATAATTTTTCTATTATTCGGATCCGTCAAATGGGAGGAGCCTAAAAACATGGCGCCGATTAGGGAAAATTTATCGTAGTTCCTATAGTGTACCATGCAATTTCCAAGTTTTTAAATTACGATAAAATGATAAGTATTGACACAATATGTGATTGGGCTGACACAAAGCCTCGGAAAGGAAATTTGGTTGAAGGTGAGCCTGTTTTTAATGCCAATCACATTATAAAATTCGGAAATAACAAATCCGGAAGCTAGCCTTCAAATTCCGTCAAGTTTACTG
>NW_020442466.1:283165-284831 GCF_000699045.2 Agrilus planipennis
TAGATTAGATTACTCTTCGCAAATAGTTAAGGATGTGGGTTGTTCTAGTTTTAGGGAAATGCGAAGTTTAGCTCAGGATAGGAAAGAGTGGAGGTACGTGTCCAACCAGTCTTAGGACTGATGACCTTATGATGATGATGATGCTTAATTATTAGTTTAATTAATTAGTTAATGTCTGTCTAAATTATCAGGATTGAAATTTTTGTTTCAATAATAAAATTGCAAATACTTTTTGTATTTTCAACATATTTATCCCTGGATTTTTTACTAATTATTTTAATCAGTAATTGTCTACACTCTGCAGTTTTAAATTAAGAGGTTTAAAAACAGTTATCTATAAAATATTACGTTCTCTGCCATGGGCAGGGAGTGTTGAAAAATGTTCCTTAATAAATTTCGTAATTTAATTGGTTATCCAAAGTTGTTTTTATTATGCGTGCGGCCGTTCCTGGGCACCCTCCGGGCACCAGTGTCGCAATTTACCATGTAAACATCTTAATTTAGTTCAGTGTTTAGCATAAATACGGCCTCGGCTACCGGATCAGGCATTAATTCCATATTTTTCCAACAAGTATCTCTTAATACTGTCGAAACAAAATTTCAGATTTCCCTTTCGCAGAGAAACTTTCGGATTAATTGACATGGCAAAAGCAGGTGTACCTGGGCTTCCCTCAAACCATTGTAATTGTAAACGTTTACATGTTAATTACCGGTAATTTACGTTCTGTTCGTGCATTACAAAAGAATCTTTATTACCGCGAATATTTCAGGGGACAGTTGGCCGAAACATGTGTATTTACTTTTCAACCATCAATTACAACGCATGTAAACTGCACCAATGCAATTAAATAAATAATGAACTAGATTACGAATTTATTTTTTAATTCGTTCAGAATTTTGTTTTACAGATTTCTTACTAATTGCATTATAAATGACCTTATGAAACTAATAAGGTCGTAACTAATCATAAGTCATCTTACAGCCTAGATACTGCCCTACAAGTGGTTCTAACTGTGGCGAAAAGAACTCGTATTGTGTTTTTTTATGTATATATTTTTTCTAATTTTATTTCTATTATAATGCTGAATATTTCTTCAATGTAGAGTTCGACTTTTGATCTTTTGAACGCCTTTGTTTTATTTCTATTTCTATTCTATTGTCCCTAATCACCTATACCTAGAAATCTAACTTCAACCGTTTCTGCATGCACCTCTTACTAATGGGCTGGCTTTTCCCTTAATTACCTTACCTAAAATTGTATACTGTTCAACTTCTTCAATTCTTCGTATTTCTGTAAGCTCGTGTCTTCAACCCCTATTGCCAGTCTTTGTCTATTTTGAGTATTCTATCTCTTTTTACTAACATTCTACTACTATAAATACTCCTAACATCCCTATTAATTTTAAACCGAGCGGCATGGCCTAGAGGTCTAGACCATTGCTTAGCATTCGGGAGGACGCCGGTTCGATTCTTGGTCCAAGTTTTTCTGTGGTTTCCTTGGATCACCTAGGCAAATGCTGAGGCAGTAATATTCCACAGATAATTTTTCATTCTCTTTTGTCTTCATTTCGTCCGTCTCATCTTTCTCACCCGAACCACCACCCACCCATTCCCACGATTCCTGAAAGCAGGCTGAAGAGGGCCTTCCGCCCTACCTTCCGGCATA
>NW_020442466.1:287154-300533 GCF_000699045.2 Agrilus planipennis
TTTTTACATATATAAAACGGTTAGTTTTTATTGGAAAGTAGTTAATGTAGGTGAAGAGTGAAGATCTATGTCTGAAGTGCTATTGCAGCTTTTCACTGAACATATTAACTTTTTATTTGATTTAACTTTAGAAGAAAACTTCGTCGACTCCATCATCAATTTTTTTTTACTTTTTTAACGTGTTTTATTATTTTAATAAATAATTTTACAATTTTCGTGCACAGTTCCTATGTAAATTTTTCTCTCATTCGAGTTATAAATTTTGCCACCAGATGATGTATGCCCATTTGACGGATCCCAATAAATTGTGTAGCTCAAGTTCCAATATAACGAGTTAGAAGTTAAAATAAGAAAAGAACACCCTTTAGTGATAAACTGTGTCGTCTTTACCTGGGCGACAAATATTGAAAATTATCAACTGGTTTAATTAATTTGATTATTCTCCCAGAAAATTTTTAAGGAACGAAAAAAGTAGAATGGGTGACCGAAAATTAGGTATATTTCTTCATAATTATTAATCTCAGACTCGCCCGTGCGGTATAAAATGATATGGTCGAGCAACAGGCTCCATAATGAAGATTTATTGAAGAAATACGTCCCCGGGCGCGGAGAGAAGATATTAAATACGTAGGCAAAGGCAATCTTCCTAATATTACTTTAATTGATACGAAGGTACATCTCAAGTTATAGTAGCGGTTTAAGTGATATTCGGATGGTGATGATTTCCTGATATGTAATTTAAAGCCATATTCATTAACAGCATTAAGGGTTTATGCTTACTTTTAAGTTAACTATAAGAATACAATCGATGCTTTTAAATAGTGAGCTGTTACTTGCGTATATTTTACTTACTTTAATTGCAGTGTCATAATCAATGATCCCGATCCCCGTGAATTGTATAGGGCGTCCGTACCGTACCTGAAAATAAGAATAAGATTTAATGATTCATGACAAATCAGGCACTATAAGCTTAAAAAAATCAAAACTTATTCATGACCCCCAACTAGTTCCTTCTAGAAAAACCTTGACAGGGACGCTGGCACATTCAGTGCGACATTTTAGCCTTGATTCGTTAATTATACTTAATTATTTATTATTCATAATGTTGGAAATCAACGATGAGTTTAGTTTCATAGAAATATAATGTATTCGTATTGTCGAGGTCACTTTTAGGCCACATTTGGGTTTTATGGCACTAAGGAGGCTGCAGAGACCTTTTGTGCATTTTGAAATTTAGTTCCTAAGAAGCTCCCTTTGAGTTAATACGTTTTCTGTTGTTACTGACCAATAAAGTACAATTGGAATTTTACTATTTTTCATTACTATTACAATTAAACCACCGAACCATTGCCAATCTTAATATAACGAACACACAAAGAACAAAATTAAACATCAGATTAAAAAACTAAAACGGCTCTGTTTGCCGCGAAATCACGAGCAGTATTTTCTCAAAATGTTGGTTTTAACAGAGCGAATGAAACTCGCTATAAAACACTATATACAGATTTTATTTACAAATGAGTTATTAACTATGAAATAACGGATTACAACTACAGGCACAACGAAGAAAATATGAATTAAAATCGCAAGTTAACAAAAAGAAAGACAAAACGCAACTAACCCTAAATTATGTGACAAAATTAAAAATTGTTCTGGTGCCACCACCAATACCTGCATCGATAATAGAATTAACAAAGATGGTTGCCGTTGAAGACCTTCGCAGAACCTGACCATTGGGACGAAATCGGCCTATTATTGTTTGCAAAATAACATTCAAGAGATACAAATGGATTATAAAATTTTCTGGTCTATTGAATTCATGTTTCTCTGATCGTCAGCTACCTTGAAGAAACTGGAAACAAAACATACGGTTTTGAATGTTGAAGACCACCTACTTTTGGAAATAGTTTCTGAAGAATTTCTTGGAATGAAAAATGGCGAAACTGCTGTGTCTGAGTGGATCGTTAATTTCTGTGTGGAAATTTCGAAAAATGCCACTGTTCGTGACTTGCGTGCACGACAAACGCAATTTCGAATAATTTCGATTGGGTCATCCCGAGCAATTACACTTCAGGCGGCCTGGCGTGGCAATCTAATATCTACGGAAAATAATCTGATGAGAAAGTGTTTTGGGCATGGAAGGTAGGTAGGTAGCCAACATAATTATTTAAATTATATATTCTGATATTTCAGATATATAACTATTACTTCGAATTATACGAATTAATCGTTAAAATAATTGGACCATTTTCCAAATGCTAGCCTACGAACCATTTCATTATAGGTTTCCGTTTGATCCAAATATTTTTCAAATGTTTGTATGCTCAAATTAGAGTTGCCGATAGCAGCGGGCTTTATACCGAACTAATTGTGTGATTATACCTTAAGAAAAATGACAAAGCGTTAAGCAATTTAATAAATAAAGGGCGTATTGGGTGTAATATTAAAAAAGAACCATCAAAAATAAATACGCTAGTATTGACTTAACAACAGCTACAAGCAATACAGTATTATAAGTAATACAATTAATTTATTATGCACTTTCCATTTCCATAAGTGATAATCCGACATGGCAATTTTGGCAGTTACTGCAGATCATTCTAAAAGCACTATACTCTGTTCACTTTCAAGATAGACCAAACCAAAAAACAAACGTGAACACGTGAGCACCGAGTTGTATGTGGGCAGCGCACTCCTTTTTTGATAGAAGCTCGCTCAAGCCATCTTGTGATGTATTTTCTCACATTTTTATGTAAAAGATTCAATAAATAAGTAGATAGTACTTTTATTGATCTAATCTTCAGTGTCTTTAGTTTTAAATGCGGCCCTGTATTCGACAATCGTGTACATAGTGCGTAATTACACTTAAACTCAATTCTGCTTGATGATGAAGTATGATTCCTTATAGCGATATTTTCCCAAAACTCTTGCGACCTGCGCCATTTCGGCAATTAATTTTTTCTGTTTCCATCATCACGAATATTATTTAACCTTTAGCAAACTAGGTCACCTTCATGGTACAGAGTTGTATAGAGTCCTTTTGTTGTTCCTGACCGGGCTGAACACAAGAGGTCGTTAAAATTGACGGAGTATCATGACGTCAGAAATATTTTGACAATCAGGCTCCTCATTCCCTAGAGTTGAGAGTATATCTCCGAGCAATAATTCACTTGGACATGCCCTTGACGTATCAAGTGCAGTGCCATTTAAGCCAAGCTGAGTATTGGTCCAGCTTTCTTCTCATCTCGTATCACTTGAATTAGGTCCCTATGCAGCCAAGGAATCAAGTATAGCTTTATTGTGTCTTTCTACTTGACGTTTTCTTCTTGGGAGGCCAACAGCAAGGTAGGGGTGAGTCATATCGCTTACTAAAGCATCCTCAATATGGAACTGGAGAGATAATTGACAGACCCACTCCTCCTCTTTTACTGTGATTTTCCGCCATAATTTGGTTCTACTAAACTCGTTTTTTTTTGTAGATCCCTGTTCATCCTCTTTAATGATCTAGTTTCATGATCTTGTACGGAATTTTGGAATTGATGTGTAGCGGCAGCATTTTTTCCTTCCTGTCTGCCGATTCTGAAAGTTCTTTTTACTTCCTAACATTTCTTTGTATCTAGGAAATCAAAGACATGGCAACCAGAAGGTTACACCTTTAATATTAGTTCCCGTTCTCATACGGTTATTACTCCAAATACGAAGGTGAGATTGGAATCGTAATCATTTACATTTATAACAATGGCAGAGAGCAGTTTGGCCGACGTCAATAAATTCTCCTCCTCTTTCTGCGTGAAAGTATCGCGACGAAAAAGGAAGAAGTTAAAGATTTAAGCCTGCAAAATATTATAAACATACATTATTGTATTCCGGCGATTTAACATGAACTTCTACGTATGAAGAATCGTCCAATCCTATAATTCATAACCATTGGCACTAATCCCCGGTCGCGATGCTTTATGTTGCTCCAGCTTAAAATTTCAGCGGCACATTCAGGCAACCCGATATATCAGCGCCGACTACGTTCAACTCGGCCTGCTAACAAGACGTACTGTAATTTAGTGATTTGTTTTGTTCGGATCAGTCGCTTCTTCACAGGTAGTAGTCGGCTGGTGACAACTGCCTCCGCGACCTCATATTTCTTTTCTTCGCCTTCATTTACAAAACGGTCATAAATTGCCCCAATTAGGTACTTAATCGTTTCCTTTTCATTATCGGCCAGTGTACCGACCGAGAACAACTAGAGCAGCTCATTATAATGACTCCTTCAGATTATCTTGATATCATATATACCACTATTTGTTTAAAAATGCGGTTACTTATCTCAAATACTATCAAAGGATAAAAAATTTGTGCAATTTTGAAATGTGCCTACATTTCATAATGAAATATCTCCATTTACTTATTATTTATTATCAAATAAAGCATGAGTATATTCCCTATGGTAATGTACTTCAAAACACTCGTGGTATTTACTGCTCTTCGTCAAGTCGAATGTGGTATTGAAAGACCATATTAAAGGAGTAACTTCTTTATCACGTAAATTTGTAGGACTATTAAAAACGAAATGTGTGCTAGGATACATTGTAGAAGTGAAACTTCAACAAACAAGTGGAGAAACGAATGGCAATGGGCAAGTGGAAAACCAATCGGAACAAAATTTTTACTTTAAGTTTACTTTAAGATTGTTAATGTACTTGTCCAATTTGAAAATCTGCCCGCAAAACTTCAAGTAAAAATTTCGTTGCGATTCGTTTTTTCACTTGTCCGTTGTCATTCGTTTTTTCACTTGTCCGTTGAAGTTTCACTTCTACTATACGTCCCAGCACACATTTCGTTTTCACAGGTTGACTGCAAATTATGATTTGATTTTTACACAGACCGCAAATAGAGGCAATGATGCCGAGCCACGTAGAGAGCAGAGGTAAGAAAACAACAGCTGAGCACAGCACACGCCGCCGGGACTCTAGCGGACTCCCCGCTCTCCACGCGGCTGCGCATTATATCCATCTAATACAGCCGTTGCCCTCTCGTCGCTGCCTACAGCCTTTCACCACGCGATATACCGTCTACCTACCCCCTCCATGTGGCCGAAACGCTTTTTCGTGACAGAAAAAATCGTAATACCAGCCGTCTATACAGAAGTTTAACTTCAAAACTGACGTTGCATCAGAGTTATCGTTATAACCAATGTTTTAAAAGCCAAGTTCTACTGTAATTATACGGTAATGGCTCGATGACAGTGAAGAAAAGACAGGACCTTGGCTTACGCCAATCCGTTTTAATGTCTTCATCGATCCATTGACTAACGACTTCTGGATAAGGATTCCTAATAGATCGCACACATTTGTCACGTATAGCGCTTCAAACGGCAGAGCGGTGCGTGTTCGTACGGTAAAAGTGGAGACGCGTCTTAAGTCAGGGACATTTTATTGTTAATTAATGTAAATTTGGTAAGATATGCGGAGCGAACGCGTTGAATGGCCTGTGTGCCGAACGCGAAGCCTAATTGCCGACAAGACCGAGAGACTATTAATTGGGAACCTTTTAAGGTCCAGGCCCATTGAGCGCTCAGCTCAACAGTCACCAGATTAATTTTCAATCGAAATCAAGGCAACGAGCGATCCGATACTATGGCACTTGGACGGGACGGAGCACTGTAAAAGAGTAATGAATTAAAAGGAAGAAACTTTTGAAGTCCCACTGCTGCTGTTACTGCTGCTGCTACTTCTGTTTCGTCTTTTTTTTTCGTGGTATGCTACCAAAGAAGAAGGAGAAGAACGTAAACAGTCGGATAAATTATTGCCTTCCCCGAATGTGGAGGATTCGGGGGCAGTGAGCGCCGTGACAGTTAAATGAAGCTGGAAGCCTGTCCGTACGAATTAGCTGTTGAATGGGGCCTCTGGAATGTAACGATCCGTGGGTAATCTTATATGGTACGACCAACGGGACCGTATTAGCGACTGGCTGAACAGCACCATAACTTTAAAAATGAAACTATATTCTCATAGTAATTTATTAATTTATTTCATCAGTTGCCACCAGACTATTGTTTGATTGAATTATTATAAGGAAATTGTAATCGATTTTCACATCGTTGATAATAACCATTTCTTATAAAGTTACAACAGCATATTGCCATCTAGTGATATTTGCTACTAACTAAAGGATTCTAAAAGTTGGACAAGGATTTCACTAAAGTAGGCATTTATTTATATAGGTAAGGCGAAACATAGAAATTACACATTTCTTAGTTGGAATTCATCTGTTTTATGTCAAGCGAAAATACTCAATTTGGTGAAAATCTGAAAATGTGATGATGATAACAATAAATTATTGACCAAGAACTTATTCCGTTCTTATGATTTTTTTTAAAATGAGTCTATTGAGAATGAAACAAAAAGCATAAATTGTCCATATTAACATATAAAATGTTCATCATCGTCATAGGTTCGTCAGTCCTACGACTGGTTGAACACGCACCTCCATTCGTCCTTATCTTCGCATTTTCCCAAAACTAAAACAACCGACATCCATAACTGTTTGCGAACAGTAATCTAATCTAGGTCTACTTCTATTCCTATTAACTACTACGTTATGGTTGTTATCTATATCTGCTCCTGGATAACTCCTACAGTCCTTCACTTGATTTTTAAATCTTTGCCTTACAAGTATATAATCTAACTGATATCTCCCTAAATCACCTGGCATCTTCCACGTATAGCGCCTCCTAGTGTGATGGTTTAATAATGTATTCGCGACGGTTAAATTATATTTATCGCAAAATTCTATCAGTCTATCTCCCCTATCTTTCTATTGCATAATCCAAAAGAACCTGCTATTGCACCGTCTTTACCTTCAACTATTCCTGCGTTGAAGTCTCCTACAACTGTTAGGTTTTCCTACCCTTTCACTAAATCTGACACTTCCTGCCCTAACACTTCTTCTATATCTACATAAACCGCTTCTGCGTCTTCATCATTGTAAGATTTTTTAGGCAAATGAATTTTTGATAGAAGATAGAACACTGTAATAGATGTGGCAGGTAGTGTTCTATTTGTGTTGATGGTTTTCGAATGAAATGCAGCAGTTTGTAGAGGTTAGGTTAGGTAGTTAGCACATGATTTCTCTATCATCTACAACTTGTTTAATTGTTTATTACATATATACTGGTTTATTTCACTTGTTATACAATAAAACTATATATTGTGTAATAGTATGTAAACGAACTTCAAATCACGAACAGCTACGTTGTATATTATATAAAAACAGAATGAAGTCATTATCGAGTCCGGCCTGTTAGGATCACAGAATTTTATAGCCGCAAGAAGCCAAGCCATAATTCAAAGTTAACGTATTAATCGCAAAAATAAAATGCCAACACCTTAATTCAGCAAGGCCTATGTTGAAGTTGCACAAGCAAAACCCCTTCTGTTAAACGTAGTACCACGTTTCTTCCTTTTGCCACGGCTCTTCATTACGCTGACGTTGCATAATTAAGAGATGATTTACGAAGTAGGCGTTGTTTAATTTATTGCCCAGATAATGCCCAATAATTCTGGATTTACATCGTCACTCTGACTAGACCGCATTTTTACATCCCTAATTTAGACCGCATCGCCGAACGCATCGGTTGCTGTGTGCGTGCAGATTTTATATACTTCATACCACGGCTTACTTTTATTGAGTCATTAAAATACAATGTTGGTCGGCTTATTTTTATTGAGGTACTCTGCTTTTGTATTATTAACATTCCGTTTTTCTTCTTGATTAAACTTCTACTCTACGTTATCGTTCCAACTTATGAAAGAATTTGAAAAGAATCTGTCCATAAGAACTAACTCCACACCTCATAAAATTTAAAACTATTTTAAAATAACCATTTTAGCCAACCAGAATTTACTCAAATGAAGAGAAAAGATTTAAGGAATAAAACAGCATTAACGAATGATCTCATACCTAAATAGACTTCGGCTATCCTTAGAAATGTGTAGTTTTAAATAGTGGGAATTAGTTTAGAAACCGTTACATTTCTGAAGCTGAAAATGAAGTATGTACCTATAGAGTCGTTCGAGATTAGTGATATAAGCATCTTGTCCTGTCCTGTCTTGATTTTACTCATTAAGACCAATATAAAGATTAAGATTAAATAAATAAGATCATGAATAAGAGGTAGATTAAATGACAAATTCTCCCAAAATTCTCCAATAAGTCACAAAATGAAATGAAATAGCTTAATGAAAATTTTATGTAAGTAAACATAAACAAATAGACAGGATAGATTTACAATTGCAAGGTTAAGAAAAAAATACCTACTTACTAGAAAATTTAAAATTCTTTAAATTGTTGGGATAAATCTTACAAAAACAAGAACCAATCGCGCTAGAACAACACCAAGATCAAGACTATTTGTCTTCTATTTGCTCTTTACTATTCCAATCGCTTTCTTTTATTACTCACAAAAATTTACTTCCTGGTTCAGAGAACAACTGAATGATTTTTCTAGTTTCTCCTTTTCTTAAAATTTCAGGGCCACATAGTCAGTTTATCTCTGAAGGAAAACTTGAACCACAAGCTTTTGCTATAATTTATTTATCATCCATTATAATATCATACACTCTACTCTGTGTAAGTTTTATTTTATGTTTAATTAATGGTTAGAAGCGTTCGGAATGTGGTGTTATAGGCGGATGATGAGGATATCGTGGGTAGAAAAGCTTAGAAATGATGAGGTATTGGAAAGAATAGGAGAACAGAGGACTCTACGGAAGTCAATAAAAAATAGGGGAGATAGGTTGGTAGGACACCTTCTCAGGCATGAAGGTCTAGTCAGAGACATATTGGAGGCAGAAACAGGAGTTAGGAGGGGTAGAGGTAGACCTAGATTAGATTACTCTTCGCAAATAGTTAAGGATGTGGGTTGTTCTAGATTTAGGGAAATGCGAAGTTTGGCTCAGGATAGGAAAGAGTGGAGGTGCGTGTCCAACCAGTCTTAGGACTGATGACCTTATGATGATGATAATGGTAAGTTCAGAGGTGTCAAAGTTGTTAGTGAAAATTGCAGATATGTGCATTAGTACCTACATAACATGAAGATTTTATACAGTTGCCTTATTTGTAATGCATACCGTCGTATGTATGTACGTACATATTGTAGTTGTGTTCGTTTTGGATTTATTTTAATCATTATTGAGGATCGAATGTACGCAATCTTTATTGCGTAAAGTCAAGTTTCGTGTGTCGTCCGCGTCAGTCGCTTCTGAGAAGACGTTAGCGACAGTAAAACCCTGAATAAATAAAAGGGAACTGGGCCCATAATGGAGACGTTTATTCGTACGCATACACATCAACAAATCCATTCCGCGCCAATAACTTAATTGTGGATTAATATTGTGGGCGTTTATGGTCAGCGCGCTCGTCCAGCGATTAAATTTTTACTGCTTCTTAAGCATTTTAAGACATGTGTGTGTAAGTGTGTTTGTCTTCTCTTATTTATGTTATCGTTGTCGAGACGTCCCGTTCAAACACTAGAATGCGCCGTTCGTTGACGACCCTATACGATAACCCAACCAGAAGTGAACAAACCCTACAACTCAGTTACTAAAGTCATGCACAACTAGTGTTGCCCAAACGCAAGAACAAGACGAGACTTAGCCAGTCTTGGTCTTGGTCTTGCGCCAATACACCTGGTCTTGGTCTTGGTCTTGGTCTTGCGCTCCCAGTCTTGGTCTTGGTCTTGGTCTTGCAGCAAGAGTCTTGCAAGTCTTGCAATTACCTATTAGTCTATTACTATTTATTAAAGTTTACTTTAAATCCTAGAAAAACGTATTAGAATTGGAACATTGTGAGCTTGAATGAATATAGCCATAGTAAAGATCAAGCAGATTAATAAATAACTGAAGATTTGATAAGAAATTCGAAAAATCAACTGACCTATATGTCGTTTTCCATGGAAGTAACTGTTTCTTAATAAACATTTATGATCCTTGCTTTCTACCGCGCCGCCTCGCCACGTGCCGGCTCTATGATAAGGATGCCGCCGCAAATCAAACAATAATATAAAGCGTGTAAAAAAATTCGAAATTATTTTGCATGAGTATACCTACACCCTATGGCGGCAATCAAATAGTGTCAAATGTTATGATTTCGGCGTGGCGGCAACGATTGTTTTAGATTTCAAAAGAAGCCGCCGGCGCGTGTATCATAACCATGTACTTCCGAAAAGCGGCAAATTTCTTTGAGAAGTAAGTACAAAACCTTTGATGCCGCATTATCAAAGTGCCGATGGTTAAAACATAACTATGCATGCACTCAGTTTGATTTTAATAATTTTTTTATTCGCTATGTTTATGGTATTAGTCGTAATGCGCATAGGTCCAGTTTTTCATATTCTTTGATACAGTTTTTTGCGTCTCATAGAATTCCTAAGCGTACCTACCTATACACCGAACTGTTACACCTAACTACTCAGTGAAATAGCGCTAAGTCCTAGCTGCAAGACGCAAGAGTCTTGCAGGCTATGTCTTGTTCTTGCTCAAGTCTTGCACGGTCAGTCTTGGTCTTGGTCTTGCTAAAAATACGCGGTCTTGTTCTTGGTCTTGGTCTTGCAAAAACGCAAGAACAAGACCAAGACTGCAAGACCAAGACTGAATTTGGGCAACACTATGCACAACTAAAACATCTTTAACTTCTTCGAACTACTGCGTTAAGAAGGGTGCAACGCACTTCCACAAAAAATTGTCATGGAAAAACGTCTGCAATCGTTATGGTCAGAAATTTATAAGTAGAAATTACCAGAGGCAAATTACGATTTTAATCTTATCAGTGCCGACTAATTATTATCCAAACCAAATTAAACTTTTGGGTGTTTCATTCCCACCAGCCACTAAAGTTGGTGGGCAAGCAGTCCCTCCGGGATATGCCGGAAGGTAGGACGGAAGACTCTCTTCAGCCTCCTTTCAGGAATGGTGGGAATGGGTGGGTGTTGGTTCAGGTGAGAAAGGTGAGGCGGATGAAATGATGACAGAAAAGAATGAAAAATTCATCATCATCATCATCATCATAAGGTCATCAGTCCTAAGACTGGTTGGACACGTACCTCCACTCTTTCCTATCCTGAGCTAAACTTCGCATTTCCCTGAAACTAGAACAACCCACATCCTTAACTATTTGCGAAGAGTAATCTAATCTAGGTCTACCTCTACCCCTCCTAATGAAAGATTATGTGTGAAATATTGCTGCCCCAGTGCCTAAGTGATTCAAGGAGACTACAGAAAAACTCGAACCAAGGCAGACGGTCCCGGAATCGAACCAGCGTCCTCCCGAATTCTAGGCAATGGTCTACACCTCTAGGTCATACCGCTCGATCCAAAGAAGCTGCTAAAGAGCGGGTTGATATAGTATCCAAATACAAGAGGTGCATCGACATCTAGTGGCTATTTGCTGCTACTGATGTGTTTCACGATTTTTCTTCAAAAAAATGACCGTTTTTATTTGAAATTTGCTAACAATTCTCTGCGACTCGACTACTAAAGCGTTTGCCCGCTCGTGAGATGGCATTCGAACGTCAATTTGCTACAAAAAACTAAGAGATCTTACTTTATGTACGCGCACATAATAAACTTTGCGAATAAGATAGCGCTAATGCATCTCGGCGCGGAATAATGACCGTTGGGAGTATAATCCTGTTAACAGTTATCGGCGACACTTTCCAACGATTATGAGCGGAAATCGTCTTTTGAAAAATTACTGCGAATTACTACTCCGAACTGCACTACTCACTCATCGTAAACCACGAGATCCTTAACTCGCCATTCTCATCAACAAACAACCAACAAAACCCTTGAAAGTATTTAAAGAATATATTCCCATAATCAGAAGCATCTGAACTAACCCGGAATGTCACCAAACCTAAAACCATTATGAAACAGATACTTTGATAAAAAGGCTAAGTCTTCCACGGCTGGCGTAATCAGGAATGTGTTAGATATTTAGGCTTCATTGATTTTTCTCCTGTACTCCAGTGAGTACACCGATGGAGCAGTTTATCCAGTATTTTACTAGCAGCTGTAATTAGCCTCCGATCTGAGTCTTACTTCACTACAACCGTAGTGGAGAACTTTGAGATTTAAGGAAAAATACTCAGCAGGAATGCAGTTAGTCGGTACTTTATTATTACTATTAAATAATAAAGAATGACCCTAACGAAACGATTCTCTCAATCACAAAAACACAGTAAATATACAATTTTCGAGCACAGTATTGCGTTGTTGATACTTGAAATTTACAGATATATTACAAATTTCTCTACCTCTACTGTTTCAATATTCATACGCATTCGATGCTACGTATTGTGGAAGAAACTCGATGGGTAGGTACGTTAACACAGAGTAAGAGAGTGAACAAAAAAAAAACAATAATAACATCAATAAGCACATATTAACAGTCGATTGTGGCATGGAGTGATCAAGTCGGTTTAAAAAGATTATTGGTTGCTTTGTAACCGTTGATGAGGGCGGACCGAGTTATTAACAGAAGGTTCACGCTTTATTATAACGCATTGTTGGCGTGATTGACAGGTAGGAGAGGTGCTGATCTTTTAAACAATGCCTTAAGAATTTTAATTCCTTTTTTGCCGATAACTTCAGATTCTCCAGTCATTTTTTCCTTTTTGTAAGGCTCGGGCCACTTTTCTGCCAGATTTAATAACCGGATGCGAACAATTCTCTTGATACATCTGACACCCGCTAACGACTCGACTCGACGGTTTCCAGTGGCCTTTCATACACTTTCAGATACAACTGATGGAGTTTCTATTGAAAATAATTAATTACAAATCGACCGTTTACCAAAACGACCCGTTGCACATCGAGCTTTACCATCAACTTCTAACGAACGAATCACTTCCACCTAGGCATAAGATTCACAATAATATACCGTTATTATTGGGGACTGAACTGGATAAGTTTTAATTTGATAGTGAAAAATACAATCTCAACATTTGAGAATTGTAAAGTCGCTCAATTGAGTTTCGTTGCAAACATATGACGAAAGCTTTAGCGGCGTCGTGTATTATCAAAAACAAGATCCTGCCTGAATGGCCTAGACCAGTGTTTCCCAACCTTTTTTTCCTCATGAACCAAAAGAAACGTTCAAAAAAATTTGACGAACCCCCTATGTAGTCGTTAATGACAGGTAAAAAAAGCAATAAAATTTGATAGAATATATATTTTTCATATTGCAGAATAATTGATTATATTAATCGTGAAACATTTAAATAAAACATTAATAAGACTAAAATGATGTAAATGTAGTAAACTGCCTTAATTTGATATTTATTTCCAATTGTATTGTAAAAAAAATATTACATAGCCACCCTCGTA
>NW_020442466.1:302846-318092 GCF_000699045.2 Agrilus planipennis
TGAGGTTAGCTACGCCGGGATTCGTTTCAGCAAGTAGATATCCATATATTTAAATGGACCTTGTTGGAGCATACGTAATCCTAAAATGTAGCATCATACTACAGATGGCGTTCTCCACGTCATTTGTGGTATTTTCTAAAACGCGCTATTAAGACAGCAGGTAAAAGTTGGTCTGTATTCTGTCGGAGCTGTCTGCGACCCGCTGATGAGATCCAAAAAGAGTTTCGACAGAATACAGACCACTTCGAATTATAATAAACATATAATCTGCATTTCCGTCATTCCCCAAAAATGACAATTTCTTCATTCGAAGCGGAATCCCGAATTACTTTTTTAATACACCACCATCGAAAGTACGATCCTTTTTCTTTAATTTCTGGAATTCCGTACTTTCTTCTCTACTAAAGAGAATTGCAATGACTTTGCCAAGTTTAAATATCTCTTTACATACTTGTACTGTATCTTGCCGTGGCTTCTGTTCTCGTGTGAATTTCTCTGAATTTAATTCGTTCAAATTTCAAACGGAGTGCTGATATGGCAAAGAAGGCAGTTTCTGTTGGCCATACCCAATTACCGTGGCCTCCTTGTTCTGGTTTACTGCAAGTCAGGGGGCTCCCATTATTTCGACGGTTGATTAGGATCACAGCGGGACGTCGACTGTCGTATCTGCGTCCAAATTATATCTAATTATAAACATAATGCAGTTTCGATTCATTCGTGTAAACATTTTGCCGTTTCTCGCCTCGTTCAACGCTCAAACATCGAACCGTACGATCGTTGACTTTCAATGGATATCGTTTACTTAACAGCGTGGCGCGACTCCTACCGAATCGACTTTTATTATCTACCTTTAGTCAAGGTAATGGTCGATCAGAAACAAAAAAAAAACAACTCGCATTTCATGGCATTCCTTTTAAAGGAGAATCATTAAAAACAGCAAAAAGTGTTCCACACCTAAAAGGAGTACAAATTTGAACAATGAGGAAATATTGAAAATTGGGAACCTCTATTGTTATGAGTGTCACAATCTGTTTCTATGTGGAGTTTAGTGTCACACAACCTTATTTAATTTTCTTATATTGTACAGGATGCTTATTATACATGCAGCAAAGCTTGAAGGGATTATTTCTTTGGTTGCCCTAAGAATAGTTTGACACTACAAGCCTTCGAAATGACGTATCTCCTGCACTAATACTCCTTAGTAAGTTTTAAACAAGATGCAAAAAGAATTTGAAACCATTAACTCCATAAAAAAGAGAAAGCAAAAATATCTGGGCTACACAATGAGAGGATCCAAATACGCACTTTTTCAATCAATAGTTCAGAGGAAGTTTAGTGGAAAGAAGAATATTGGCAAATGCCGTATATCTTGACTTAAAAACAAGGATTGATTCTGTTGAATCAATATTCAACTATTCCGAGCTGCGGTATCAGTTCAATGTCCGGATAGTTGTGATAATGGCGAATCTCTGGTAAAATGGGCGATATAGGTTGGTAGGACACCCTCTCAGGCATGAAGGTATAGTCGAAGATATATTAGAGGCAGAAATAGTTAAGGATGTGGGATGTTCAATTTTTGGGGAAATGCGAAGACTAGCTCAGGACAGGAAAGAGTGTAGGTGCGTGTCCAACAAGTCTTAGGACTGACGACCTTATGACCATGTTGATAACCACCACCAGCCAGGACGAAGCAATGAATCTTCTTCTGATTGACTGCGGAATTCTTACAAAAGCAGTAGGGTCCTTTCTTATTGAATTATACCCCAGAATTATTATATTTCTCAAATAATACACATTTTTCACGAGAGTATAGTAAAATGATGACATCAAACAGGTTATAAGTTAGGTCCAATCCTTATTCAATTGAACGATCTTCATATGTTATTAAAACTCAAGAGCAACTACACTTAAATGAGCTGGTGCTTCATGGTGCATGAAACATATTGTATTCTCTCTGCTCTTAGAAATTGAAATTGCGTTTAAAAAATAAAAACGCACTTAGATTTTTCTTGTACTCGATGAACCCATTGTAGTGCATCAGGCTTTACCTTAGCTTTTGTTACATTATTACTATTAGAAATATCAAAATTTATTTTATTGAAAAACTTGAATCTTCCAGATAAAGCAGCTTTCCAAAAATCATCAAAGGAAAATATTTTCTTAGAATGACTCATGAGGTAGCCCTTTGAAGTTTTTCTGGATAAAGCACATACCTATATGTACAAGTACATCCCATGTAACATCCAACTTAACCACAGTACTGATAAGATGTATACTTTTGTCACATCTTGCACCTGTAAATTTACACTTACTTGTTTCTTTTCTCGTTGGAGTTATAATTATAGGGTTATACAAAACCTCTGGTCTCTCTGGTCTCATATTGACGTAACGCACTTTACACGAACGCTATTAATATTTATCGTCGTTTTTAATTACCACCGGCGAAACATTTTATTATTATGCTGCTTTTTCTTTTTGCCGCAGATGTAATCGTCCGATGCGTACTTGTATTGTAGTCTTTACGACCGAATGAAAAAGATAATACCTATTAACACAAACAATATCATTCAAAAAGATTAAATTTATTACGCCCAGTCGTCCACTTTTTATTCGATGGTATTCCGAATGTAATCGATTCCAAATGATGGACGCGTGGTGCTCGCTTGATTATTCGACTTCGTCAATATAAACGACACGAAACAAAATTAGACGATGAAATTCAACTGAACATCTGACCAAGTAACGAATTATATAAAAACTTACATCTTCTACGATGTCTACAACAAGTCAACAAAATCAGGGATTGAAGAAGAAAAACTACGTACTTTGCGATATACCGAATCCTAATATGGCCTTTGAATTGCTCCAACATATTAGGATTTTATGATTTCTTTATCTCAAAACCCAAAAAATTCAATTTCAAATGTTTGGCTTTATCGATCTTAAATTTAGGTATCTTAAAGTTTTAAAGTTCTAAAGATAATTCTGGAGGCAAATTCAAGTTTACTTTTCAGACAACATCGTCTAAAATTATGTGTTGGAGAAGCCTTAGACCCAAAAGCATTGCGATAAATCCCAATTTCAAAACCAAAAAAGACTAATTATATTCATTTGAATTTGACTTTAAGATGTTTACATCAAAATCTTGATGTGACTTGATAGCTCCAAGATTCTAATTAACTAACAGAAATCTTTTGGTTATTTTTAAATTTCATCTTTTTGAATAGACACGATTATTGATATGATCTTAGTTCTCTGATCCTCGTCTATTTGTGTAATTATAATACTGATTAATTTAATTTACTTTTCATCATTAATACTGAAGTTCTTTTTTCAAAGAAACGTAAACTGCTCCTCTACTTAATTTGTCTGCTTCAATTCAGTATGTGTATTAAATTATAGGTCGAAATTCTTATTGACTACAGTATGTTGACCCAATAAATCTATCAAATTTCATTCGTTGTCTCGCCCTAAACTGGAATGCATTGTTTGATTCTTACCACAATATTATTATAAAAGTATATCGTGCTCATGTTACACCAGGTAAATGAAAATCCTACTGTAATGCGATATAGTTTGTATAAAAAAGTTTATATCTGAAGAGGCATTTCTGCATCATATACCCTTTTTTAGACACCTTTAACTTCATACAGTTTAGTGATTGAAATCCAAAAAAATACCTCCTAGGAGTCTATTAGACACTATATTTATTTTTCCAAACTGTTTTTTTTTGAGCTTTTACCGGATAACACAACGATTAATTCGGAAGTCTACTGTCATCAGCTGGACAAACTGAATGATGCACTTCAACAGAAAAGGTCAGAACTAATCAACAGGAAAGGTGTAGTGTTTCACCAAGACAACGCGAGACCTCACACAAGTTTGGTCACTCGCCAAAAGCTTTTACAGCTTGAATGGGATACAATGCTACACCCACCATATTCTCCAGACCTGGCACCATCGGATTATTATTTGTTCCGGTCACTCCAAAATTTTTTAGACGGTAAAACCTTCACCTCAAATGAGGAGGTCAAAAACCTCCTCGATCAGTTTTTTGCCAGCAAAGACCAAAAATTTTATGAGCGTGGAATTATGCTACTACCAGAAAGATGGCAAAAGGTGTTGGACCAGAACGGTCAATATATAATTTAATAAAGTATTTGTTTATTATACGAAAACTGTCTTTCATTTCCACAAAAGAAAAACGAAATGACATTCCGAACAACCCTATAAAACTTGTTGGACACGCACCTCCCCTCTTTCCTATCCTGAGCTAATCTTCGCATTTCCCTAAAACTAAAACATCCCACATCCTTAACTATTTGTGAAGAGTATATAAAATAGTCTAGGTCTACCTCTACTCCTCCTAATTGCTTTTTCTGCCTATAATGTCTCTGACTAGACCAGCATGCCTTCCATAGAGTCCTCTGTTCTCCTATTCTTTGTAATACTTCTTCAATTCTAAACTTTTCTATACATGGTATCTTCATCATTCACCTGTAACACCACATTCGGAACGCTTGTAATCTTTTTTTTCCCGCTGCGCCCACCGTACATGTTTCACACCCGTACAGCGCCGCGGTCCAAATATAAATTCTGACGTGACAACGTCTTATAATTCGATGGAGCCGGCTGCACGCACGAAAAAACATGACTCATGCGGCGTTACCTCGCTCTGAGGCGTTCCATTTAAGGCTTGAAGTGCAAGCGAGAGCGCGGAACGAGCGACAAAGAGGCACAATCGGCCTCGGCGTTCGGCAGCGTTCGACATCTGTTTCTCTCCTACTTGAGTGAGCGATGCGTCCGCGTGGACAGCTGCTATACAATAATACATTTCCATTTACCTCCTTCTCTATATCCATACAAAATGTCTACCAAACAAATAAAATTAAAATTTTCTTTTGAAAAATGAAACCATTCCATCAGTAACTTCTTATGACGTTGTCACGTTCAACTATTGCCAGTAAACCGACTTTACAGACAACCGATTTTTTTAACAATCTTTTTTCGAATTTCTAAATGAAATTAATTAAAAATAATTTAATATTAGAAGAGAACATACATAACCGTAAGTAATTTCAAAAAGACAAATGAAAATTAAAAACCCTTAGGTATCAGAATCGACCTTTACACACATCGTTCTTGGAGACTGAAAATCTCAACTTTCACTCTCTGTTATTACGACCGTAGGTTATTTAAAACGAAATTATTTAATATTTTGAATAAGCGGACACCTGCCCGTGTTCCCGCAATTTATGATTGCGTACAAGCGGGACAACAGCAACGTACACCTTGATTTTTAACCTACATTTACCTACCGAAAAATTTTAATAACATTTTAATTAAATGCGTTTGTTTGATATCATTCGAGATTTATGACACCATTAACGCGTTTCCGGTCGAAACAACGGATCGCCAAACTTGGTGCTCCTTTTTAAATGCCATAAATTTCGTTTTCATCAAAGGTATAAACGACTTTTGCATATGCAACTAATAAGACGTGGGGCGGCCCGTCATAAACATAAATGTAATTGCTACATTTGTAAACGAACCATGTGGTTAGTAATAAGGACAGATTCACTATCAACAACCGAGAAATCGAAAGGACTATTAAAAGTGACATTTAAAGTCAACACCTTGGGCATTCGAACTTTTCGTTTAATGATATTTATGCACAGGGCGGCAAGACTGAGGCACAATGAATAAAAATTTAAAAAAAAATATTATTTCTAAAACAAACAGTGCATATCCGGGGATATGTAGTAGAAAATTGTAGATAAAATGAAGAAATAAGTACAGAGCTATACTTCATATATAGAAAAAAGCTCATTATAATCTCGACTCTTGTTTATTAAACAAACTTTTTCATACAGCAGCTGCCTTGTCGAAAACAAGCGTTAAAGCCTTTAATATGTCTTCAAATATAAATAAATGCAATTGTAGTGAAGAAAATGGTCAATTTTTCCGTGCAGTACTGTACGGATTATACGCTCCTCACCGGTTAAGAGTTTGGCCGAGAGTTGTTTTCTTCCTTTCCTGGCCTAGTGCTGTTCTTTTCTACTTTGCGCCTGTCAAACTGAAGGTCACATTGCTACAGAAAGTAAAGGAAGTATAGTAAATAGAGAGAGCAGCGCAATCTTTTGAGGAGAAGGTCATGTTTACTCCAATTGCCAAATTGACAGACGATGGATATTCGATTAGTCAAATCTATATCATATACACCTATGTGGAGTAAACATGGCGCCAGTTTGGGCGACTGCGCTACTCTTTGTACGTACTGACTGTGAATTGCGTCATCTAGCATTGGGAAGCCAAATAGTCCCTGTTTGAATGAGAAATTCCTTTATATCTGGGATAAGTCTCACTGCTGATGTACAAATTAAGTACAACTAATAAGGGTAATACTTACTGGAATAGTATAAAGTTGTGTGCAAGAAACTTTTTGACTAATTAATCAATGATTAACAACGATCAAAATCGATAAAGATTTGAGACCTGGGCACGGCCCTCACACACACCAACACTGCTTTATAAAAGAGATCGAAATCGAGATCCAAGTTCGACGATTTCGAAAGAATATTGACCACCCTGAACTTTTAAAAATTTATGTAAGAAAGGATATGCTTAAAAAGGAAATTATTTGAACGTTTATATCAAACCCTCCGATTGATGGAATATGACACGACGGTGACGTGTAAACCGACTTTGGGCTGATCCTTCAACAACACTAACAAGCCTTTTAGGCAGAATACAGAATTAACTTATGTCTGAAACAAAGGAAAGCGTAACAGCGGGCCCTTAAATTTCGATTTACCGATTTATTACATCAGCTCGTAATTGTTTGGTTGCAATACTTCCAAGTGAAACTTGAATTTAAATGACACAATGAAGATAGGTATATGATAAATTAGAACAAGAAGAGATGAATAAATATTCCCTAGATAGTCCTGCTTATGCTTTCACGGTCAAAATCCTTCCACATGATTATTTTATTTAATTTAATAAATATCTATTGATTGATTATACATACGGTTGCATTTACTGCTTCCAGATGTTCCTTATACCACTTCCAGAATTGTCAGAATTTTAAAAATTTACACACTAGTCAATTGATATCTAATTTCCTTCAAAGAACACAAAAAGAGAGTTCCATAATACTATTATAGTACAGAACTCTAATAAAATAGCAAAAAGACTGGATTGCAATGATTTAAAAGGCGAAGAAAAGTACCGAATGTTAATATTAATTGTGAACCATATGCATAAACCGTTTCGTTCCGCATGGCGGTATTCTTCGACCGTCATCAACAGGGCTTATCATCAAAGCGCTGACGGCGCGGCGGACAGTATTTTACTCAACCCATTGTGTTGTTATTTATGAGCACTCGTGGGTCTCTACCTCTTCGTCTTCCTGCCTTTGCCGAGACATACATTACAGGAAAAAGTTTAACCGACCAAAAGAACTGCTTCAAATGCATGGATAATAATGGTAGGGTTGACGACCATTATGACGTGTGACAGGCGGGACTTTACTCCCCTACAATAATCGAATCAAGAACATTATTTCAGTATTACTTATATCAAAAGGAAATTTTTGATGGTTACAGGTCAGGGTCCTTATTTAAAATGGGGAAGTAATAAAGAAGATCACAACTACAATGGTACGGGTACGTCCAGAGAATGGAGATCGAGGGTTTACCAAAAAAAGCAAGTCTTATTATGCACACAGACTGGTGGAAGAAAAGGAGAAAGACCCAGGAAAAGCTAGATCGTGGGGATTTATAAAGAGATGAGAAAGATAGAAGAATAGAGAAAGAAGTTCGAGACCAAAGTTATATGTAGCTGTAGCATTGTAATTCATTAAATTTCAAATTATCTTAACCTCTATCATTAAATTTATATTAATTAATAAAACAGCTAGTGTTCAAGAAGGTAATACAAAAAACTCACTTACATAGGCTGGATACAGCCTCGATGCAACACCCTCTAATGTCTAATATTCTTTTGCTTCGTTTATTTAGATATCTTTAAAGTTACCCTATAAAAGACCCAAATTGATCACCACGCTCAACGAGAGACTTCCAACTTTTCAACTGGAATCTTAGATACTAAGTACCTTTTGGAAGGGGTAATACTTGACATTTGACATGGACGGTTAAATATGTTCCACACCAGTATACGTGCCTGTACACATGCATACGTACGCCCGCTTTATAGTTGTATCCATCCGTTTGTCTGTCCGTCTGACCGTTCGCGTACGGTCATCCTAACCCGCAATTAAGGAGCTGTAAAATCGTTTCCAATCGTTACATTCTATGTACGTATTACACACATAAAATAACGCATCCCAACACACAGTGCCCAAAATTCAGAACAACATCTAATTCTATACTCTTGCTAAAATTACTCCTAGTTGCTCCTAAAAAAATTAAGCCAATATGTATTAGGAAACTAGCCAGTAAAATTGGGGTGAATTTAGACATAAGCAAAGGGAAGTCAATAATATTGAATTTTTTTTTCTAATATGAAAATAAATAAAAGTATAACAAAAATACTGGTATGCAAGGGAAGAAAAAGTAGGGAAAAGGAGACTATAAAGACAGAAGACGAAAAATTAGGAATGGTGTTTGGTTTTCGGTAAGTCAGATAACTCCGGATGGAAGGAGTATTGGAGCTATGATAGAGCGCAGGGTTGAGTCGCCTTCAACAAATTAAGTCACTTGTATGATCGCGAACGGTTAATTAAAAAACATGTCTGGAGCACGGTGCTGTAAGGGTGCAAAACATGGACGGTGGGCGCGGTTAGAAGTGTTCGAAATGTGGTTTTATCGGCGAATGATGAGGATACCGTGGATAAAGATTAGAAATGAGGAGGAATTAGAAAGCATAGGTTAACAGAGGACTCTATGGAAGTCAGTAATAAATAGGCGAGATAGGTAGGGCACCTTCTCAGGCATGAAGAACTAGTCAGAGACATATTAGAGGCAGAAACAGCAGTTAGGGGTAGAGGTAGACCTAGAGTAGATGTGGGATGTTATAGTTTTAAGGAAATGCGAAGATTAGCTCAGGATAGGAAAAAGTGGAGATGCGTGTCCAACCAGTCTTAGAAATGACGACGAATGTATCTGAAAGTGTAGACCTTTTGCTAGTCCAAAAAGATAATAATGTTTGGAGCACAAAAACAGCAAGGTGAAGCCGAAGAAAATAAAGATTAATTTTTAACCTCCAACTTCCTACATTGAGGCTCTAAAATTGTTAATAACGGGACCGTGACGCCAAGTTGGAGTCCCTCCTCAATTTGAGTTAAACAGTCCCATACCTTTTGGATAGGCTCGTACAGACTGTCGATGACGTAAACGCAATACCTTAACAATCTTTGCAGTGAATTCTACCGATAAAAGGGATTTCGAACCACTGTCCATCGTTCAAGTT
Organism: Agrilus planipennis; assembly: GCF_000699045.2. Classification (NCBI taxonomy): domain Eukaryota; kingdom Metazoa; phylum Arthropoda; class Insecta; order Coleoptera; family Buprestidae; genus Agrilus; species Agrilus planipennis. Next base: position 312,279 of record NW_020442466.1, read on the forward strand.
AAATCAGTTCGCTAACAAGACACTTGTATGCTTTCAGGTTGACGAGTGTGACGATGACGTGCTTTTTGCCGAGTGCTCCTCTTCCCTTTATGAATAAGCATAAAAATTAATTAGCCGCAATTTTCGGCTTCAAGCGCGAACGAACTAGCATCATATCGTGGACGGGCTTCATTTGCACTTATGTATTATTACCGACGACGGTGATGATGGTAGGCGCTTTTGTTTTCCTTTCACCTCTTTTAGTTCGAACGTTGAATGCAAGACGTTGAGCCGTTTTGTTCGAGTGACTTTTAATAATATGCGTCGATCTGTAAACGCTTGTTCCTATTGTAAATTATTACTAAAGAGTGCGGGGCTCAAACTAAAAAATCACCACTGGGTTGCTAAATATTATAAATATTCAGTGTATATAGAGAAACACAGTTATAAACAACTTACAAAACGACTAACAGCTAATAAGTACATATTAGAAGTAGAAACGGGAATTAACAAGGGTCCATATAGATATATGTTAGATTATTGTTTTTTAAGAAATGCAATTCAGATAAGTCAGGACAGAAGGACTAGCAGGGATATAGAGCAGAGGATAGCGCAGGGTCGAGTCGCTTTCAATAAAAAGAAGTCACTTCTATGCTCGCGAACGGTTAATTTATAAATTTGAAAAATATTGTTAAATGTGTATGTTTGGAGCGCGGCATTGTACGGGTGAGGAACATGGACGGTGGGCGCGGCGGAAAAGAAAAGGCTAGAAGCGTTCGTAATGTGGTGTTACAGGCGAATGATGAGGATACCGTGGATAGAAAAGGTTAAAAATGACGAGGTATTAGAAGAAATAAAAAAACAAAGGAGTTTATGGAAATCAATAAAAATTAGGCGAGATAGATTGGTAGGGCACCTTCTCAGGCATGAAGGTCTAGTCAGAGACATATTAGAGGCAGAAAAAAGGAGTTAAGAGGAATATAGGTAGACCTAGATTAGATTACTGTTCGCAAATAGTTAAGGATGGGGGATGTTCTAGTTTTATGGAAATGCGAAGATTAGCGCAGGATAGGAAGGGGTGGAGGTGCGTGTCCAATCAGTCTTGGGACTGGCAAAAGATAAGAAGTTCATCCAGTCTTATACAAGACTAAATTGACATCATTATTGAAAAAATTAATTGAGTTCAAAGGTTCACTTCACACATACGATCCTGGATGTCAAAAGTTGTCCAATTGACAGCTAATTCTAGAGTGTCTTATTACCATCCGATATCTTAGGATGCATTGAATTAAGCTGCGTCATTATCCGGTAGTCGGCAGGATCCTAAAATATGTGCCGGATCCGTTCACCCCTAGTATAAAGTTTGCTTAATTTATATCAATTGTGCAATTATTAAAATATTTTTTTAGAATTTAGATGCGGGCACCAATGTGTCTGCGAGCACTCCTGCTTCGACTCTAGGGCATTTTGAACATATTGTAAACCCTGAATGAGAACAAAAGTGGTTTTAAGCATATACGAATATGCACTGATAATGCATGGGCGTTGTACGTAACCTAAAAAACTGAGTAATTCTTGGCATCGTATCTCGCCCAAAGACAATCATGTCGCGATAGGATAGACGGTCGAAGACGTGCCACCGCACCGTCCCGTACGTACGGCGGAGAAACGGACAGACGGACGGTTCGAAAGCGCTGCGAAATAATCAGAGGTAATTTATCTCGTACATTATGTACGGGCCGTAGTTAATATGTAATTTAATCTGCGATCTAAATGAGCAGAGATGCCAGCGCTGAAATCAATCTATGACCGGCGATTGTCCGACAACAGTAGCTGTTATGATTGAAAAAAATCGGTTTGGAGGTGTGATACGTGCTGGCTGCTGCCGATGATGCTGACGAGAACCTGATTAAAACTCTACGCTCGCTCTCGTTGTTGTTATGGCGCGGCTTGGCCTGGCGTGGCGTGGCGGCCAGGCGTGAGAATTTAATGGCCCAATGATAAGATTACTTAGTTCCTTTTTTTTTTTTTCATTTGTTTAATATTAAGTCTCCTAATAACAGACACACATCATATTATATCGTTCCTTACAAGGTTTATCCGAAACCAAACCGGATCAACATAACAAAAGGCGAGAGTTACCGATTGTAATAAAAATTTATTAGGCATTACGTTCCTGCTCATCAACTCCGTGAGAAAAGTAACTGGAATGGATATGGTATACACCTGCAGTAGATACATAAACAAGACGGAAGGAACTGGGTCGAAATGATATTTTGACAAATTGTATACCATTAATTATTTCAGCTTTTAGTTTGAGAGAAATTCGCACCACTAAATCTTTAATGTATATTATCTTTTGCTCATGGGTTGTCTTTTTCTTAATTCTTCGCATTTGATGCGAAAACTTGTTTGGATTGAACCGCATAAGTATAAATGGAATTTCAAGTACATATTGAATAGTAAGAAACTATGAAAATCGAGTTTTCTTGGATAAGGAACTGATCAGAAGATATTTAACTGAAAGCCTATCAGGCTTTGGCCAATTTAGAAGCGTTTAGTGTACATTAAACAGGTCAAGGTTGATGAGTTTTGGTAAAATCTCGAGGTAAAGCTGAAGAAATAAGTGAGAGAACTGAGATCAGAATGGAGTGGCAACGTTATTCATTAATATTCTTACAGGGTGGGTGGCTCGGCTTGCGACTTTCGATGATTTACTCCCTGAAAGGGAGCAGCAGCTCTTTCATTACTCAAGGTGGCAGAGATCACGAGGATCGGTATAGCACTCTGATACACAATACTGCGATGTCGGAGGCAACGGGAAACCGCCACATTACGAGATCCCAAGAAAAACAAACCGAACTCAAATGATGGGGTTCTCTGGGGTAAAGCACTCCGGACATAAACTAGCCCCTCATTCGGATGTCCGGGCGGGGATGTCATCAATAAGTCCAATAGGGGTAGGTGCAATATTTCTCTAATCGGAGCGTGGAATATTAGGACAATGAGGCAATTAGGAAAATTGTAAAATTTAAAAGTGGAGAATGATGAGGATACCGTGGATAGAGAAGGTTAAAAAGAAAATGTATGAGAACGAATAGGAGAACAGAAGACTCTATGGAAGTCAATAAGAATAGTCAGAGACATATTAGAAGCAGCAACGGGAGTAAGGAGGGGTAGAGGAAGACCTCGATTAGATTACTGTTCGGAAATGGTTAAGGATGGGGGTTGTTTAGGGAAATGTGAAGATTAGCTCAGGATAGGAAAGAGTGGCGGACTGACGACCTCATGATGAGTATTTCAAAAAATGGTATTATATAGAATTTATAAAGGAATCATTGCTGGTTCAAATTTTCTTTATTGGGAAATTACTACTCGAAAATGATAAGTTAGCTATAACGTATTATATTATGACAAAATCTTAATACCTGACTCCTTATCTGCCAAATGTATTTTTGTCTAAATTACTAAACACCTGTTCGAAGATAATGTGATAAATTTAAACTCTTAGTAGTCGTATGCCTATTGCCTACCCCATGAAATAGAACCCCGTTAAAACTCCTGAGTCACCAATGCAGAAAACCCGTAAACGAAAATGCAATTTGACATAACACGTCCATCAAAATTGTGGAACTAATGAGGAGTGAATTTTGATCCCGTTAAATGACGGACTCCACACCACCTATTTAAATCGGACAAGAATTTGTCAGGTAGTTCGGCCTTCCTAAACAACCCACCCTTGTTTAATGAATGGGGTGTGAAATCGCCATTTCAAAAGGAATTAACTCGAAACCACCAACGGCTAGGTTTCTTAGTTGTAATTTACGAGGTGCTCAGCGTCATTCAACTACAATATAAACTATTTTGACATCTTGTAAATGTAAAATTTGAATGATAGATTTAAAGCATTCTGAACAACTTATTCGAACTTACTAGGTAAGTATACTGGTATAGCAAATAAAACAAATTACCTTGCTAAAACAGCATAATTAATCAAAATATGAAACATTTGAAGTTACTCATATGTAATTGTATTACATAAGTTGTTTCCAAAAACCATATCTTTGATATTTGGTAAAAAAACACTTTTTTAAAACTTTCACTTAATTTTTATTAAACTCTTAACAAGTTTCGACCTACAAGGTCATCTTCAGAAGAAGGATTAATTAAGAAATTAAAAATTAAGTGAAAGTTTTCAAAAAGTGTTTTTTTACCAAATATATTTATGATCAACTTTCATTTCGTATGGTTCATTTCAACTCTATCAATTTTCTCAAAACATATCATCTTCGTATGATGGGATTAATATTCTTAAAGACCTTTTCATTTTTTATCCATAGCTAAGACGTATTGACTGATGCTACCGACTAGTCCACTTTCAATACGCATCAGTTTTGTATTTAAAACAAAGTTGCACACAGTCGATTCAGAAAACATTTGTTTTAAATAAACTTCCGCTACTCGTAAGTTGTGCTAAGTCATTTTCTGCATCTACCAACGTACGCCACTGTTTTTTTTTATTAACACCATCATCGCCTGTGCGTCTACAGTGATGTGCACACGCAGGTCAAAAAATCGACCTCATCGGTAGCTGTCGTAATAGAAAATCGAATTTTCTGCCACGTCACGGTGGTGGTGTTCACCTTATTTTGATTATCACTGGTTTTTATCTTTAACGTGTCCGTGTAACAGCCACGTCATGGCGTATGGTGGTTGTGGTGTTATAGGTTGTATGTCCGAGCAGCTGCCCATCACGATCATCATCATCATCATCATCATCACCGTCTTCTGTTTCAACGGAGCCCGAAAATCGCTTTGGAAGAATGTCATCGGTAATGGATGATATACCCAGAGCTAATATAATACTATGCATGTTAATTTTATACACAGTGTTATGGAAATTGTGTAGGAATAACAATCTAAGAAGTTTAAAAAGAGAATTTTACTGACAATGAGCAGTTTTCTTTTACTATTGAAATTTGTCATTTAAATTGACGATATTCTGGTTTTTAGTACATACTTCCTTTAGAATTATGAGTAGGAGACATGATGATTTGATAATGATTTAGTTACAGTGGATTTCGTTTATTACGACCTTGGTTATAGCGACCTTTGTGCTATAGCGACGTCATATGTAAGTCCGTTGAATTTAAAGCATACTTTATTATAAAATTCATGTGGCTATAGCGACTTCGGATGTAACGCCGAGTTCGGCTGTAGTGACTGTTTTTAATAGATCATTTGTAACAAATCCCTAGTAATCCCATGCAGATATAGCAACCGGAGTCGGCCGTTAAAGACACAAAAAACTTTCATATCTTTTGTTTACATTCACACAAATAGTCAACAAGTGTGATGACCTCCCGTAGGAAAAATTTCCATTGACTTCAATGGGAATCAATGGAAAATTTGTAAATTCCATTTAAACCCATTTGGCATAAATGGAAAAATAATTTACATTACAATAATTCCATTAATATTTACATAGGAAAAATTTCCATTGATTTTCAATGGGAACCAATGCAAAATTTACAAATTCTATATAAAACCATTCATAAATAAATAGATAGATAAATAGAAAATCAATTGTTTCCATTTTGAATAATTCCATTAATATTCTTATCGTTAGATATGAATGGAAAAGTTTTATTTCCCAAAGAATTCCAATGAAATAATTAATTAAGAAATGAAATTTTTTTTGGTTTTTGAATTATTTATTTATAAAATCTGTTTCGTCACATGGATTTTAGTTTCATCAGTTTTGTTCGAAACGATTAACAATAGGTGTGATTAATGTTTGTATGTTATTTAATTCTGAATGAGATATTTGCATGC
>NW_020442466.1:318192-353577 GCF_000699045.2 Agrilus planipennis
AAGGTCTAGTCAGAGACATATTAGAGGCAGAAACAGGAGTTAGGAGGGGTAGAGGTAGACCTAGATTAGATTACTGTTCGCAAATAGTTAAGGATGTGGGCTGTTCTAGTTTTAGGGAAATGAGAAGTTTAGCTCAGGATAGGAAAGAGTGGAGGTACGTGTCCAACCAGTCTTAAGACTGATGACCTTATGATGATGATTTAAAACCATTCAATATAAATGGAAAAACAATTGGGTACCTAAAAATGGAGATCTTGTTTGAGATGATTACAAATTATTAAAAAAAGTGGAGAAAAACGTGCTGAAGTTAATGTGATAGTTAAAGCAAGTCGTAAAACAAAACCTCATATTTCATCTTGATTAAAACGAATGTCATTTAATTACCACTAACATTAATTAAAGGTAAAAAATAAAGAATTGACACTAGGATTTCCATTGGGTTCAGGAATGGAAATCCCATTGAGTTCGGGAATGGGATTTCCACTAGAATTCTAGTGGAAATTCCATTCATCCCATTGGCGATTCTCCATTTATTACCATTAATTATTATCAGTAGTAATTAAATGGCATTTTTTTAATGGAAATAGAATGGAAATTTTTCCTACGGGCTTTACCGTTGTTTCTGAGTAGCAACTGGGTTTAGTAAACTAATGAATAAATGTGACTTCCAGATGTACATTTACTGTTAAAAAAAGGCGAAAATTGTTTCAAAATTGATAAACATTGTGTGTCTGTATCTCCTTTAACTTTGCCTGTAACGGCTTCTGGATATAACGACGAAATTGCAGTGGTCTTTCGTTGTCGTTATACCAGAAATCCACTGTACTTATTTTTTAGCAAAAGTAACAAAATTGTAAGGATTTTAAGGTCAACAAATTGTATTAATAAAAAAATAATATTGCTGAATGTAATTAGTTTTCACTGAAGTAATTTGTAGTAGTTAATTCATCACAATCATCAAACAGTTTTTCTTTTAGTCCCAATATCTTTTTTATAAATGATTTAACTTCTTTTTCTTCAAGTTAAACATTGTTACACTTGTTGTAATGCCATGTATTCGTTTTTGATTAATATTTTAGATGTGTCGATGACTCTTACAATTACATATTCAATAGTTGCGTGCTTATTTATGCAATGATATTAATCTTAGAGCTAATACTGTGAAAATTCCATTCATAACATGTGATTCTGACCATTTAAAACCATCGAAGGAGGATCTTAAGCGTTTTAAATCGTTTTAAGCTATAAAAATCGAATAAAGTCAAAAGTCGTCGACCCCAATCCGTGATTCCAAGCAATTATCACATATTTAGCTTGAACGAATTAGAAAGCTATAAACATTGACAACATTATATTTATTATCTCAAATGGCATAAATATATTTCGTTTTAGTAGCAGTCAGGTAGCTTAAGCAGCCGAAACATTTTTTATCTTCTCTGACTATTATTTGGGACAGTTAAATTACTAGAAATACGATTTTTATTAGGCTTAAACGAACCAACGAAATAAGAAAAATTTGAAACTATAAAACCCAAACAGTCGTTAAAAATTTTATAGCTAATCTTTTACATGCGTTTAAAATCAAACTCGATTAGTTTTGGTACAGTCAACACCTTTATGATAAAGTTTACTACTATTTGGTACTTTGTCACGTATCAGATGACTTAATTTGGAATTTCTGAGGTTAATAACTTTATTTCGACTGTAAAACTAGAATTTCCGCATTAATTCTTTTATTAAAAGATGCTAATTAAAATTCAAAGTTCAGTAGTTTATAACAAGTTCGCCAATACTAAAAAACTTATTTGCTTTCCTAAATTCTTGAGAATATTGAATTTTCTTTAAAGTCCAATCAATAATGATGTACAGTCGCTCGAGATGAGCTTATGGTTAACGCATCTTAAAACTATTTAATTATAAAAAGTATTACCTATTCTTTTCATGTCCCTCAACCCTCATTAAAGTATGCACTTAAAATGCATGTTATGTAAATTACTTTCGGTTCATGAATAATAATAATAGTAATAATAGTAATGAAAACGTAAGGATTGTAATCAACGTATTAATGTGCCTGTCTGTACGCAGTGCGAATAAAAAATCCACCCAAGCGAGCGCGAACTCTTTGCAGCATGATAATAATTGTCAATCTCCAGCCGTGTACATTGTATATAGTTACTACTGGAGGCGAACTTTATGATATACCGCGCGCATTATAAACTCGTTCCGAGTAACTAGACGAACCATTACTACCATTTAAAGTTGGCTAATTACCCAGTGAGCTTTTTATTAATAGAATATATTATACACACAGTTTGCATACACTTTCGTTGTCGTCGTCGCCAACCTGATCGTAAATTTCGTGTTACTTCGAGCCAGATATACCCAGAGCTAATATAATACTATGCATGTTAATTTTATACACAGTGTTATGGAAATTGTGTAGGAATAACAATCTAAGAAGTTTAAAAAGAGAATTTTACTGACAATGAGCAGTTTTCTTTTACTATTGAAATTTGTCATTTAAATTGACGATATNAGTTGGCTAATTACCCAGTGAGCTTTTTATTAATAGAATATATTATACACACAGTTTGCATACACTTTCGTTGTCGTCGTCGCCAACCTGATCGTAAATTTCGTGTTACTTCGAGCCATCAGGAACATGCCTCACATAGTTGCCGTATTATGAAACAAAATTAATCAAATTCGAAAGTTACAAACATATGACAGATATCTACAACAATTAGATGTCCTTAACATCGCTGAATCGACTCAAGCCAAAATTCTCTTTATAAATGTTTACTGCTTAATTAACGTTAAAAGGTCAAAGTACAGACCTACATACTTTGAGGATTACATTTTTATTGTAAAGAAACAAAAAGCGCCATCTACTGTTAAACGGTACTTAACAAGACGACATTTCCTGATAGATCACTGTAGTAACAAATCTATTTCCTTATAACGGTTCTGTGGTATGTTATGGTTTAATTGGTTGTTATTTGGCAACAATGTGTGTCCTGTGGTACCAATGGTCGCGGGGCCATCCCCACGGCCCGAACTAATAAAGACGTAATCTTTTTTCGAGCAACTTTACGACCCGTAATTGTCTAGTTTCGTACTTCGAGAAAAGCCTTTATCGTTGAATAAACGTCAGCCACTTTGCAGATTAAAACCAATAATAAAAGATTTACACGCTCCTCTTTAATGAGTGGCGTGGCTTTGTTCCGAGTAGGCTGCCGCATGCCGCCCGGCCCGTCACGCCTTATTTGTTTTTGCTTTACTTTGTTTTTTATTGTTGTTGTTCTATTCTTTTGTTTTTAATTTCGTTTGCGATGCGCTTCTATCGACGTGTGATAGGTATTCGCGATTTATTTTTATTTTGACCCAACAATCTGACAATGAGAGGTCTGGTAATGGGACAGTTTCTGTAAATAATACCTGTCAGGATGAAACAGTCTAAGGTTTCCACAAGTTTCCTCACGCATACATAATTGAACGGAAAAATAAAACAGTAATAAACAATTTCCGTACGATCCAACATTTGACAACTATTTCACCAATAGTCTGGGCTCAGGCTTGGTCAATTCAAAACAGTATACCTAATTTAATGAAAGAGGAGAGAGGGGGTAAGAGCTTCTCCCCCTAAAGCGAAAATTTAATAAAAATTAAAAAACTTCAATTTTTAGGTTATTCCATAAAATTATACATGATGAGTATCATGAAGGGGTGAAGGAGAGGCCCAGGAATTTAGAGAACACATTTCTTCAACATTAACCGTCACCACAACCATATTATACTTCACATCGTCTTCATGAAGGCACCGTATTGTAAAGCCATTCAAATCCATACGTTACAAATTGCCGAATGCTTATTTAAAGAATAATAAATCGTCTGGAACGCTAGCGCATCCCAGGAAATCTTTGATAATAGCAGTAATTTATTTCATTCCCTCGTCGTATAGGCACTTACACGTTTCATACGTAGCACAGCCCGGAGTTTGATATTATGTAGAGGGAAGATTGACACGTCTTTCTCGTAGTGGATAAGGCATGCAACGCATTATTCATAATCGGTTAAGTGTAGAGATAAATGCATAAATTGCGTTTCATATAATGACCATCTAACTCTATTACAAACGTTTGATATATGCCCAACCACCGGGCCCTCGTAAAAAACGAATGTCAGTATTATGTGAGAGATTATTATGATAATCCAAAATATGGACACTTTCTTATGATATGGTTTACTCTAAAAATTATTTAGAAATTGCTTTTAGGTCGTCAACGTAACCTGTACGAGCAAATCCAAAGGTTCATCATCATCAGGAAAGGTCATCAGTCCTAAGACTGGTCAGACACGCTTCTCCACTCCTTTCTATCCTGAGCTAATTTTCCTAAAACTAGAACATCCCACATCCTTAACTGTTTGCGAACAGTAATCTAATCTAGATCTACCTCTACTCCTCTTAACTCCTTTTTATGCCTCTAATATGTCGCTGTCTAGACCTTCATGAGCAGGTGTCCTGTCAACCTATCTCGTCTATTTATTATTGACTTCCGTATAGTCTTCTGTTTTTCTATCCTTTCTAATACCTCATCATTTCTAACCTTCTCTATCCACGGTATCTTTATCACTCGCCGGTAACACCACATTTCGGGCGCTTCTAACCTTTTCTTTTCCGCTGCGGCCACCGTCAATGTTTTACACCCGTACAGGGCCGCGCTCCAAACATACACCTTTAACAATCTTTTTCGAATTTTCAAATTAATCGTTTGCGAGCATAGAAGTAACTTCTTTTTATTGATGGCGACCCGACCCGGCGCTATTCTCTGCTTTATATCCCTACTATTCCTTCCATCCTGACTTATCTGACTTCCTAGATTCCGAAAATTAACCACTTGCATTGGTAAGTACAAGGTAAATTAATAGAAATCTCATAAATTTATACACACAGATGTGTTTTGGATGTATAGATTAGCTTCAGTAGCAGATGATATCAAATATCAGAAAAAATTAAGTGGTTATTATACTATTATCATCGGAACACCTTGTTCTTGTTACAAAGTGAAGGGTTCCCGTGGATAAATAAAAGAGTAGGAGGGAGCTACTAGAAGCAGGTGCGAACACGTTTTAGCAGCTACACTTATTAGGATATCCTACAGTCCTGTACCCAATAGATAAGTTTTATAATCCATTTTCGGCTAGCCGATACCATGCATGCACCTACGTTAATATAATTGCAAATTTTAAGATGACAGATGTGCATTATGTTTAATATAAGTATTTAAAATCAGCTGCAGAATAAAAAATACGCCGAAAGCGTTCTAAATTTAAATTACAAAGCAGCAAAACGTTTTTCGAATAATTCGAAATGATTCTATCAAAGTATCTAGTAATAATTAATTCAGTAATTACTTAATTACTTCTTTGCATTAAGTAATTATTGCTAACTACGTCAAAAGGTACAGTTTTAACTGCTTGTTGTTGAAAGAAATAATAAAATGGTAATGGTAATGGTAATAGTCCTATAATTCCATCGGAATTAATTCACTGATGCGTTACAAAGCCTTCGGTGTTTATAGACAATGGTTGATATTTTTATCTTTTCTTAAATTTGATTTCAGTATTTCTAGTTATTGATATAAACAAAGTCACTAAAATCCATAAACTCCATTGTCTCTTCCATCCAAATGTTTATTGTCTATTTCTAATATAGAAAAGAATGCGAACTAACTATACGAAATATTTGGAACTAACATGTAGAAGAAAATAAGAGCGCCATTGTTTGCACACCATTAAATATTTCTCCCCCTTTCAATTAGGTAGGTACCTACTTGTAAAAATCACGGGTTCAGATTATTTATAACGCATCACATTCTTATTTATTGCATGATGTTGTTCACAATAAATTGAACGCGATTCATGTGTACTATACATATGCGTATGTTAGTACAGTGCACGCGCTTTAACGTGACAAAAATGCGATCGATAGGCTTTAAGTAAGGAATAGTAAAAATCCACACCGGCCAGTAAGAATCATTATTATTATAAGTGCGACTGGGTACAAGCAGCGAGTAGTTTTTAATAGACTATGATCCCCTTAGCCGCTTCCTGGAATTACAAATGGCACCTACGCATGAAGTTGAGTGCAAAGTAAAACAGCAACATTTGAAATGCATCAAATGTTGAGCGGAATTTTTAAAAATGTGAGTGAATTCTCTTTTTTTAGGATTTTTACTCACTCGGACTGTTGTATATCAAATTACGAGTAGAATCTCAAGAATGTGAGTATCTACTACTTTCTAAAAGATCTACTCACTTCTTAAGTATGAGATTCTACTCATATTTTTGTGTATGAACTTACGAGCAAAACCTCAAACAGTTCCTACCCTTTTCGGGTCTACTCACTCCTTAAGTACCACTTAATTTTTTCTAAGCTTAAATTAGAGGATTTCCTTACACTATGGGCTGTCTACTTTCGAAAAAGAATTTTTTTGACAGCACATTTCGTAAAACTAATTTTGATCTTTATAGACATAAGTGGTTAACAGAATACAAAACGTATTTGAATTGTAATTCCAGGTAGGCGTAAACAAAGGCGGCCACTACTAGGAAGTTTTATTGCTTGAACCGCCACTTTACGTGATACGGGATATAGTCACATGTTTGGGTCAATTTTATGTAAAATAGCAATTGTTGTTGTTATTTTGAACACCATTGAATTTACACATTCGTAATTATTGCTGGGCTTGCTCGGATAAATGAGAGAATCTGAAGGCATCAAAGGCCAATAGTGCTAATGACGTCCTCTCTACAAAAGTTTCTTTAAGTTTATTGCTTCTGTGTCACGTAAAAGCGCGAGAACAATACCTGAGTGCATTTAATTTGGATTGAATACGAAAGTTCGTTAAAACGCAATCGCGTTCGCGGTTTGGTCAAAAGAAGATAAAGTGGTAGCGCCCACGAGTAGAAAACATTATGATCAATCATTTCAGAAACGAGTACGTTAACTTCGCTTTATTGCCGATGGCTAACAGTTACGACCTTTTGGACAAAACTTGACGATCGAACGAACACAGCCCCAACCAATAATTACCAAGAGCTCACTGACGTTCCTATAACGCGGCTACATCTTATTTCACAAATCACTTATCGAAAGAAAAGGCACTTATAGGCAGTTATTGTCACCGTAAGTTTTATTGCATAATATGCTAAGTACTAATTAACAGTACAGTTTGAATTTACTAAGAAAAAACAGTGACCGGCAGACACACGAGTGATACTATAAGGGTTCCGTTTTTCATTCGGACGTACGGAACCCTAACCGACAATCAACATTGTAGCTGTTCCCGCATACTGCAAATTGTACGCACAATATTGTTTTGTTGAAAGATTTACCACGTTATGTTCAGACCATACACTTCTTATTATTTTTTCTATGGTCTAGAAGAAAACAACTATTTTTTGTATTTTTTCAAAGTTTTAGGTTCAGTAGCTTCGGAGGTAAGAGGAGGGGAAAGTGGTCAATTTTCATCTATTTCCTTAAATAACCTTAAAACTATTTATTTTAAAATTATAAAAAAAATATATTTGAGGCCCTTATAACAAGCCCTTTCATTTGATATGTCACATGGTACAGCTTGCAAAAATTTTCCTTTTAATTTCCTATTGGTTTAAAATTAATTTATTTATGTTATGCGTCCGTGTTTGGGTCACAGGAATTCATAAGTGTACTAAATTTCAACTTAATCGGTCCAGCAGATTCAGAGCAAATTGACTGTGACTGACGGGCAGACCGACAGGCAGATACACGAGTGATCCTATATGGGTTCTGTTTTTCATTTGAACGCACGGAACCCTAAAAAAATTAATAAGATTGGGACGGTATAAGAAAGGTAAGAAGAAAAAGTCTTTTTTCCTGCAAGAAATTACATGGAGGAATAAATAAACCAAATGAGAAAACGAAAGAAAGATTGACTTAATTGTTTAAATTGTGGCAGTGACGGAGGACTTCAATCTCTTTGTATTATTTCCTCTTTTCTATAAACGGTATTTTTAACATCCCCCTATAACAGCAGATCTCCAACGCCTCCAACCTTTTATTTTCCTTTGAGTACGCAGAATAGCCGTTTCTAATTGGTCAACTAACTCATTATTATTTCTAAAGAAATCTCAGCTGTGTTAGAAAAAAATAAAAAACTGACCAAAAGGTTGTATTACAGAAACTAACTACAATTGTAAGTAAATGTTAATAGGGGAAGTCTTACATTTACTTATTGGCCTAAACGTACAATTATCTTTTTTTCTGAAACTCTTCGTCTCTAATTGAAACACCACAACAAAAAACTCATTTAAATCCCACCCTTTGTTACCTTAGTCACTGGTTTTCACCGCGACGGTTTCTTCTGTTTTTTTTTTTAACGCGTGGTCACTTAGTCCTTTTTTTTTTTTGAGCGATTGCAGTGCAATGCACCGTCCACATTCTCTTTCATATTACTTTAGTTTTTCACCTGGACAGGTGCACATCAGTTTTTCTTCACTTACTAATGTACCTTTACGTCTATAAGTAAGAGCGTATGCATTACAAATTAACTTACCTAAATTGGTCTCTCTCTTGAGATAAGATTGTCAGTAATTAGTGCCGTTAGAAAAAAAACCTTTTTAATTAAGGAACCTACTAATGGTCACAGACACAACTGTGCTACAAATGTATTTCACGTGGAGATGAATATTAATAACCATTTGTTATTATTATACCTATACATGGTGTATGACTTTATTTTATTATATACGATGGTGTGTGGCATAGATTCCAGCGACAATAACTGACACATACGGTCAAAGTTGATCAAAATTTTGGCACCACATATGCTTAAAGAGGTTTACTGTACTATAATACCGTATATGTGCCAAAAGGTTCTGAAAATAGGTAACACTGCTTCAGATAGTACTTGAACTCTTTTGCATTTCTGCTTTCTCAATTCGCCATATGCCAGGAATGTCTATGAATTTAGTTAATTGGTCACAAGTCACAATAGGAAAAAGAAACTTTTGGTTGTTTCATTCCCACCAGCTACTAATACTTCCGGACTATGTTGGAAGATAGGGCGAAAGGACCTCTTCTTTCAGGAATCGTAGAAATGAGTGAGTGGTGACTCGGGCGAGAAAGGCGAGACGGACGAAATTAAGACAGAAGGAGGCGGACAAAATTAAGACAGAAGAGAATGAAAGATTATCTGTGGAATATTACTGCCCTAGCATTTTCCTAAGTGATCCAAAAAAAACTTGGACCAAAACAGACGGACCCGGAAACGAATCGGCATCTTTCGGAATGCTAAGCAATAAGCCGCTCGTTCTCGGCCACAATAGGAACATGCAAGTGTATGTGGTTACTTTAGAATGAAATTATGGTGCAACACTGTACGTATACGTATACTGCGCATAGTTTGCATGAACGTTGGACAGTTTCACATTAAGTAGTGGTCCAAGTTGGTTTTATCGGATTGTTGTTATACCCGAGGCTGATTTAAATTAATTTTTTATAAATATGTACTATAGATTTGCGTTATTTTGCCTTCGAACGTTAAATCATCGACAACTGGTTGCTTTACACTTCTTGGGTTAAGTCAAATATAAATTCCACCCTATGATAGACCTAATTTTAGCAGAGATTTTCTAAATGCCGAATTTGTTACTCATTTCTGAGCTTGTGAATGTATATAGTGAGTGTTGGAAACCGGATAATTTATTCTTCATATTTCGAACAGACTCCTGCCCTGTACCAATGTTTTTGAAAAATTAGAGATATCAAGTGACCACTTAATTAGCAACGATTGTTCGTGGAAATCAAATCAATTACAATGCAAAAATTGTCAACCTCCTCTAAGTTCAGTGAAGAATTTGACAGTTAGACAATTACCAGATAATTTTATAGTAAAATATTTTATCGCCTACATATTTTTAAAATATTCTCCAACACTATCATCTCTAAATGCAAACTACAAGCTTTAAAGGCTATTCTGAGTATTCATGACAATAAATGTTTTAGGATTAGCATTTTTTCATATTCCTGCAATTGTTTTGGTACAATCGTACCATTTTATAAAATACTACAAATGGCGCAGTAAACGCCATCTGTAGAGCGATGCTACATTTTAGGATTACGTATGGCGTTTACTGGGCCATTTGTAGTATTTTCTAAAACGCACTGTTAAGACAGCAGGTAAAAGTTGGTGTGTGTTGTGTCGGAGCTGTCTGCGACGCGCTGATGAGATCCAAAAAGATCGAAATCGCGATGCGCGTCTGGCAGTTTCGACAGAATACAGACCATTTCGAATTATTTTAATCATACCATTCTTAAGAGTAACAGGTTATTATTAAAATTAACACTGTTTCTATCACCTGGAAACAAAAGCAAGATAGAAGATCTTAAGGAACTGAGGACATACTAAGATTGTAATGGTATGAGTCAAAAGGTTATGAAATACTTTAATTTGTATCAAATGCAAAGTTTGTTTGTGGATGTACGGTACAAATCCACAGATCGCGATAGTTTACCTGTTGCCGATCGTAGCTTGGTTACTTTATGAACACATTATACGGTAAGCACGTTGCAAGCCGGCTACTGCTACGACCGTGGCGCTAGTAAATTATAAACTCTCATTAAGAAGCATTGTTGAGGATTCCTTACGATATGGCAAACAAATTAATTGCAGTATTGGCGTTATTAGCATGGTTTTTCTGGCAAGCAGGTAGCGTAAACGATAAAAGGGCATTTTGTTGGACGCCCATAAAGACGTTGCCTTGTCGAAAGGCCTTAACAAGTCGTAAATCAATTTACTCAATTTACTGCTCCTGTTCTCTCTAGTCATGAAAGTCGTTAAGAATCCTTTGATGAGGATCGGAAATTTTTAATCTTCTCTTACACATCAATGCTATACATTTTTAAAGTTTAATATTTTGGGTCGAAATCAATATTATTTAAGATAAGCGTTAAAACTTAAATAATGAGGCGTTATCACAATGATTATTTTAATTATGTGAGCTAGTTTTATGTAAGAGTAATTGATCGCAGTGATCATCAAATAACTATATACGAGGAATTCAGCAACGTTTTACCATTAATAAGACCTCATCAAGCTTTTAATTGTGTAATATTAACCACCAAACTGAACGTACAATACCATTTATAGATATTTACTGCTAGCTGTAGTATTTTAAAGTATCCGACAAGGCTTTACAAAGGTGCCATCGTGATTATGATGTCGCCCTTTGGTAGTTAATTCCGGTGATGCCGAATTCCCTCCCGCAGGTACTTTTGGTTAAAATACAGATAGTCGAATTCCCTCCCGGGTACTAGCCGAGTTCCCTCCTGTTCATATCAACTCCGATAATTAAGTTAACGATCACTTACCGATTTTATTTATCGAAAATAAATATATATTTATAGTGCACTTCAGTAGTTCAGTAAATTAAAGATAAAATAATTTCAGAAAGAAGACACATATCAGTTATGAATGTTTGGAAATTCCTGTGCGTCTAGCTTTTTGATGCAATCATCCAGAAAACCTTTATTAGTTTTAGTTTGTCTTGTATTTGACCAATAGAAGGGTAGTCCGACAAAATTTTATTATTATTATTGTGATTAAGATTAATATGTGATGTGAGGCTGTATTATTTAAACAACTCTTTATGACTTTATAGTGGCAATTAGCACTCAAGGTCCGCCGCCGTTGAGAGCCAATTGATGTATAATTAGGAGGGAATTCGACATACCGAAAATTTTAACCCTACCTAAAAACAGGTATATGGGTGGGAACTAGACATTATCCGGTAATTCCATGTTAGGAATATCTCTGTATTTGGTTCTCAAGTGTATACTTTAAAATAAGAATAAGTATTTTTGAACATTTGACTCGCAGAAGAACAATAAATATGATTTAAACCATTTTTGAATTGTTATTATGGCCGATGAAATTTCCATAATGTTATTGTAGGTTAATAATTAATTAATTCATTCATTCTTGGCGGTTTACGTTCGGGTTCATTAATCAGTATAAAAGCAGGCAGGTACTTTAGAGACTGTTGTCAGTGTACACATTAATTAAGTGCACAATATAATAATAATTAGAACTAGTTGCATGAGGCCAATTGAAATCGTGTGTGGTAATGCCATAGATGATGAGGCCGACAGGTGAACAGAAAGCAACAAAAAAGATTATGAGTAGATGTACATAGTAGTTAAAAAAAAGTAGAATAGAATTAGTCTACTAACCCTTCTTACCCTATAATAAAATAGAGAGTAATTATTCCTGGATTTCTAGTCAAGGAAAACAGTTATTAAATTCTAGTTAATATATCAATGATTAGAATAAGTAACAGTTTAATTTTATAAATCAATTGGTACGTAAGTACATATCTTAATTAAATTCAAGACTATACCATTTTAAAAAAAGATACTGTTAAGACTTTATTGTTCCTATATACTTGCGGTACTAACACCCTTAATACCAAGAAGAGTAACATCGTAAATACCTTCCTACAGCTACATAATGATATCAAACAATTAGGTTTTTCCCTTAATTATCGGTAGTGCATACCTATGTCTCTGTACAGACTGATTGGGTAGGTGTTGACCGTAGGAAATTTGGGGGTAGTGACCGAGGTGTGTTTAGTTTTTAGATAATACTAACAGAAAATCAATTCAGTCATCAGACAAGTAACAAGTATCTTTTTAAGTAGTAACTAGTATTAGTTCTAATTCATTAGAGTGTATATAGGATTATTCAACGTTTTATACAGTACGAATCTTTTTAATCGACATACACTGGTGCTTCGAGGTTTAAAATTTGTGTGATCAATTATTGATCTATGTGGTAAAGCAGTACACCGACAGAAACAACAAAAAATTTTCGTCAAGCGAGCCAAACTCCCGAACAGATACAAGATTTTTAACATATTGGTAGGTAATGTGTAGAGGATGTCGTAATGTGACTCAACTTAATACGTCATACTTATCATAATTTATTTTCAGTTGGTGTTTAATGCAATTTTAACGAAAACTGAATGTTATTGAAAATTCAAATATATACCTAACATTTTTTAGATCGATTTTGTGAAGAAAGCACCCTCCAAAGCAAAATGATTTAAAGTAAAATATCTTTAAGTATAATAAACACTTACTAGATTGATGTTTTAATTTCTTCAGTATCTTCTTATCTTCCCGGCAGCTACCGTTTACAATCAGTTCGACGATGCGTATACATGAGTTTATTATACAAAATAAAAACGTACACTTTTAATAGTCACTAAATACCCACGTAAAATGAAAATACGTCTTTTGTAACACCCGTTATTATCAAGAAACAAAAGCCACACTGGCAACGTGCTCGTGTAAATCTTCGAATAAACTGATGTATTATTTTATACAAAGATACAGAAACAGTCATGCCAGGCGATAGTTTTTACAGAAGTATTTTTAAACGGATTGTTATCGCTGTTTCTCAAGGGTATTGGAATTACATAGGTCAGTTCGTGTAATGTGAAAGAAATCCTATGTATAAAAAACGATGATGTTTACCAGTGCTGACTATTCACGAATAAATATTTGTTTGCGCATGCAGCAAATACGTATAGAAAGTGGATAAAGAAAATTAGTCAAATACAGAAGAAATACTTTGAATTTAAGATTACATAATAATTGACTTAATTAGAAAAGTTAATTTCTATCGAATAATACGCACTTGTTTATTGATTAGAAAATAATGCCGAAGAAATTAAAAGCTCTATTACATTCTAAAGAAGTAAATATACGAATAAGTATTCGTAGTTTTAAACTATATGACGATCAAAGAGTGAAACGTTGGAATTTTTGTCTAATAAAGTAATTTTTTCACTTAAAAGAGTTTATATATACATATATCGGTAGTACAAAGTTGTCCAGGGAGGTACTTAGTGAAAATTAATGAAGTAATGTATCTCTAGACCCTTAAAGAGAATTTAAAACACAAGATTTGTAAATTTCCGTCTAATGTGAAGCAGTCAAAAATATAGTGAATTGTAAGAGAAACGTTTTTTTAAGGTTTTTTATTAATTATGTTATATTCTTAGTTACGAAACAATTGTCGAACCAAACTTCCGTTAAACGATTATTTAAGTTTCACGGGCGCAGGAAGGTTATTTTGCTCATATCGTATGTATACGTGTGTGTGCTTGTCGATTATTACTAAAAGAAAAAAAATCCTTTATTGAGAAGTCATTTGTATGCTTTTAATATAGTTAGCCAGGTGTGATCATTAAGTGCGTTGGTTCTACAATTTTTGGTAAGTTATCCAAGCAAGGTTAACTAACCTTCAATTTTCATTTATACTTTGCTGCCGACACCATTCTGCCACAATTTTTGGTAAGTTATCACTGAGTACTTGTTGCTTGTTATTATACCCTTATTTCGTGGGGGAGAAATTAAGACAAGAAGTTTTTGTTGTACTAATAAGTAAAAGGGACACCGCAGGCATTTTGGTGCAGTGATGTTAGCCCATGTTTAACATTGGATTATTGCAGCTGTGGTGGACGCGTGTGTTAAGCACAATAATGATTACCAAGGGAGGCTACTGAGTTTGAGAATTGTTTGGAAAGGGTGAATATTTCTCCATTTGCAGCAGTAGTCGATTGTCACATTAAGCTACAGTCGAAGCTTAGGGTAAATTATTAATTGAAGGGCGTGTTGCAAAATTAGGTACTCATGTTTGTTTTCATCTCTTCCTGCTAGATAGAGAGAGTGAAGGGGAAGACGTAACCGTTACCACTGAATAAGGGAACCGGAGTACGAGAGCGTCACCATTGATATTTTTATGAAGATTGGAAAAACCTTGGCGGTTGTTTTAGAACAAACAAAATAACCCAAAAACCCCAACGCCAAAACACGACACTGTAGTTGTCTGAAGCACTTTTCGGAAGTGAACTGAGTCCCTGTAGAAGGTAACCTTGTTACCGAAAAGTGCTTCGGATAACTACAGTGTCGTGTTTTGGCGTTAGGGTTTTGAGCTATTTTGTTTGTTCTATTGGTATTTTTGTTTATTCTTTACTTCCGAATTGCAGATTTGGTTTTGTTTTTGAGCGCCGGTTAACTTAAGTTATTTAGTGCGGACCAAAACGTTTGTTTTTTTTCTATTTAGTATATTTCATCATCATCATCATAAGATCGTCATCCTGAGCTAATCTTCGCATTTCTCTAAAACTAGAACAACCCACATCCTTAACTATTTGCGAAAACAGTAATCTAATCTAGCTCTACCCCTTCTAACTCCCGTTTCTGCCTTTAATATGTCTCTGACTAGACCTTTATGTCTGAGAAGGTGTCTTAATTAATTTTAATGAAATATATTTTAAAATAGTTTATCTATTATAGGTATAATTGGTATTGAAAATATTTTCTTTAGTTTATTAGAATATCTAAACAATTGAACTGATGAATTTTTCTGACATTGACGGTAATAGAAAATACTACAAATGGCGCAGTAAACGCCATCTGTAGCACGATGTTAACATTTTAGGATTACGTATTTTTCAACAAGGTCCACTTTTGTGGATATCTACTTGCTGAAAACGAATCCCGGCGTAGCCAACCTCAACGTGATCTGCACGTTAGCTTAATCGAATAAAATAATTCGAAATGCTGCAGCAGGTAAAAGTTGGTCTGGGTTCTGTCGGAGGTCTGCAACGCGCTGATGAGACCCAAAAAGATCGAAATCGCGATCCGCGTCTGGCAGTTTCGACAGAACACAAACCATTTCGAATTATTTTATTGGCGGTAATTTTTATAAATCCCTTGTTCCACTTAAAATTATATATAAAACTGTACAACCGAAAAAGGACTGAAGTCATGTCATTAGAAACCGAGTATCTCCCGACAAGGACCATAATTATTTCTGATTTTTTACAGATGAATTTCAAGAAATTAACTTTCTGTGATAATTCACGTCCAGCGCATCAATGTTCTTAACTACATGTTTGTGTACGTGAATTAAAGGGAATTTGTGTAATTAGAGTGAGAGTTGAACGTCTAATTATTAGCTGAGCCACCATATAATAATAATCAACCACCGCCTCGTCAAGAAGGAGCAGATGTTGCTCTGTTATTGAGATCGGAAAGATATAAAATATATTCAAATTAGATGCCTCACAGTGTGCCACGTATATTGTATATTAGGTACAATCACCGGAAATAGCGATACAAATTGTCACTTTTCGAATACACGAAACGTTGTTTGACAGCACTACCAATGATTGATGATGTAATGAACGCTGACCGCTATATACAAGACACCAATCGTGTATGTAATATAATATTGAATAATAATAATATCAATGTTTCGGTAAATGTCTAGATGATGGCCCCCACCCCCGAAGAGGAGGTCTCCCCCACCACTGTACCATAAAAATTTCGTGGCGGTCTCACCCCCATAATGTGTTATGGGGGTTGAAAGTTGATTATTTTGACAATTTTCATACACTATAATTCAAATAAAATTCAATAAAAAAAATATTTTCAAGCGGATGGAGGTGGGGGGATCGAAAGAGGGTGGTCACTTGAACAAAACCCGATAACCTAACCTAACCTACGCTATTGATAAAGATATTTAAATAATGTTTTATATAACTTTCTCAATATTTTTATGTATTTTTCCATTAGTTTTTCCTTTGAATATTGTTTAAGAATGACTATATAAATATTTACATGCCTAGAAATGTATAAAAATTGACATATTTATTAACTTTGAACCCCTATAACTTTTTATAGGGGTGAGACCGCCACGAACTTTTTATGGTACAGTGGTGGGGGCAACCTCCTCTTTCTATCCCATCCACATCATCTAGACATTTACCAATGTTTCTAGTGAATAACACCAATGCATCTATGTGCGAAATTGGTTAAGCAAGTAATTCATGAATTGAATTTTTAGTTATAAAGTTACTCATAATAGAAATAAATTGTAGTGAAAATTTAATGAAGACTGGAACGACTTCAGATAATATAGTATTTCGCGCTTAATTCTTGTTTGTATTTACATTAATTCTTTTTTATTTTTGGTATACTTAGGTACCTTGGAACCGATAATTATTAAAATTTTTGGAATCAAAATTTAAATTTTATTTTTTAATAACAGATATCCTGTAGCTAGTTATATTCCTATGCATGTACCACTTTTCTCAAAAACAGCCAACACTTTACGTAAATGATTAAAATTTTTCCTAGTACCTACCAAATAACTAAAGCTGTGGAAAATCAAAAGTAATTATAACATAATATCTCTATTGAAAGACTTATTTGGTCCTGATTTAAATCCATGTAAGACATATACCATGATATTGCGCTTTCATTTGTTGCCTAGAGAAAATCATATCTATTATAAATTATCCACAATTTTTATTCGAAGGAAAACCGTATACCTGCGCCATCTCTCAATGAGCGCGTTCAACGATAAAGCAGGTAAGGAATAAATCGTGTTACAGTAGAAGGAAAACTACGCACACAAAATATCGAAGCTCGCTATCTTTCAATGAAAAGCTTAAGTATAAAACACGTAAAGCACACGTCGTGTTAAGTAAAAGGAAAACTACACAAGCAAATATCGAACAGATAACTATACAAAGCATCCTACAAGAAAGCATCCTATAACTTAGAAAGAAAACTTTCTAAACATTCAGGTATTTTAGGATGTAAAACATATTTTCAGGTGTAATGTGAACTTTGCTACTGACCAAAAGATTACAGGCTCAGTCACTATATTTGAAAAAAACATTTATTAACAGTTTTAAGTTAAATAAGTTATCGTAATTTGTTGTACATACATTAGTACGAAATGTTTACCAAAAATAAGGACTGAAATATTCAAAAATGTTAATTTTGAATTTATTAGGATAAAAGCAAGGGCAAAAGATTAGTATGCTTAGATTTGCAGATGATATAGCAGTATTAGCATCTAGCAAGGAGGACCTAGAGATAGCTTTAATTAAAATGGAAGCGGTACTGACAGATCAGTACTGTATGAAAATAAATAAAAGTAAAACTAAAATACTGGTATGCAAGGGAAGAAAAAGTAGGGAAAGAGCGAATATAAAGATAGGAGACGAAAAATTAGAAGAAGTGGCTGATTTTAGATACCTAGGAAGTCAGATAAGTGAGGATGGAAGGAGTAGTAGGGATATAAAGCAGAGGATAGCGCAGGGTCGTGTCGCCTTTAATAAAAAGAAGTCACTTCTATGCTCGCGAACGGTTAATTTAGAAATTCGAAAAAGGTTGTTAAAGGTGTATGTTTGGAGCACGGCGTTGTACGGGTGCGAAACATGGACAGTGGGAGCGGCGGAAAAGAAAAGGTTAGAAGCGTTCGAAATGTGGTGTTATAGGCGGATGATGAGGATATCGTGGGTAGAAAAGGTTAGAAATGAAGAGGTATTGGAAAGAATAGGAGAACAGAGGACTCTATGGAAGTCAATAAAAAATAGGCGAGATAAGTTGGTAGGACACCTTCTCGGGCATGAAGGTCTAGTCAGAGACATATTAGAGGCAGAAACAGGAGTTAGGAGGAGTAGAGGTAGACCTAGATTAGATTACTGTTCGCAAATAGTTAAGGATGTGGGATGTTCTTGTTTTAGGGAAATGCGAAGTTTAGGTCAGGATAGGAAAGAGTGGAGGTACGTGTCCAACCAATCTTCGGACTGATGACCTTATGATGATGAAGGATAAAAGTCAATATCGAAATATAGAATCAATAATTAAAATAAGTAAGTTATTTTAACTAAAAAATGGATAACTAAAAAACGGGAGTTAAACAATTTAAAACATTTAAGGGATGTTACAGTTTGTTTAAAAGATGTTGAGAGTTAGGTTAGTTCAGAACCCCTTGCAAGTGATACGTTAAGTCAGAAAGCTAGTTTTTTTATGTTAAAATCTTGAGAAAGCCCGACAACTAGGTCGAAAAGCTGGCGGTTGTTTTTTAATAAATAAATAACGTTTAATTCCCCGTTGGATTTGATTTCCACTCAATTTAATCGATTCGTTTAAAATGTTTGAAAGAATGTAGTGTCAAAAATTCTAATCACAAGAGAGTCCCATTATAATAGATGTCGGAGCTTTTTAATTCAAAGCTGGGCTTTTCTACTCTTCTGTTCCCTCTTTATTTTCTTCTGGCGCTGAAAACACTCTCTTCGCCAGCTCTTTCACTTGCAGTGAAGCGCTCATGATTAATTAAAGACAAAGGAAAAACGAATCGGAAATTTTTGCTTGTTTCGCTCCAAGAAAGGAAATTAAACGCGTAGCATTTCACGAAAGCAAAGAATAAATCTCGGCGAAAGGCCACCGGCTATTTACGAACCTCCCTCGGAACATTAAACATAATTATCATCGACTTTTATTCACAACGAAGAACTCGGATTTGAAAGTTGAATGAACGATGTGACAATTGATCTCAAAGAAACTGAGAAACGTTTTAATTGTATGATGCTTTCAAACGTCCCTATAGTTAGCATTTCAATGTAGATAATCATTAAACTGAGTATATACATAATTTCTTTAAATAAATATAGAAACAAGACTAATTTTAAAGCGCTGAGATCAATAAAGGGATTTCAATATAACAAATTCGATCAAATCAATAAGGATTCATGATGTGGAATTTCTTTCTGGTCATCCATGTCAGGTATTATTGCAAATTATTAAGAACAAAAAAAAATTTCGAAACGTTTTAGGGTAATTTTCAATTTCTCTCCGACTTTTAATCTTGAGTCACACTTTGAAACTGAAATGATTATTGAACAAAGCATTTTCTATATTTAAAATTTTCAGTTTGGTTTACTCTAAGACGATAAATTATTCACTAAGATCTTAAACTACTATAACTTCCAATTCAATCATTCCAAAAATAACAGAAAATGGAGTGGCGCGAAGGTAAATCATCTGAGTAAACAATAAAAAATATTTTCTTCCAAATATTTGCTTTTTCGAGTCGTCTTAGATTTAGTTGGTCGAAGATGGAAGAGCAACAAAAGGTTTTTTAATTAAACGGTAGGAAATGGTTGTCACGGGCCGCTAGTTGCCAAAAAAATAGCAATAAATCTCCTTCGGTGGACAATTACGAGAAGCGCCTTGGGCGAAAAAAAGCTCGTTTAGAGGGTTTTCCGAGCGGAGCTGGCGCTCTTACGTTCCCGTTGAGCTGACTGGGTAACGGAGAGGAGAAGTTGAGAGAGAACTCTTATGACGCCGCGAGCTTTAATATCAACGGAGCAATAACTGAACAATGGCAGCAATCTGGAAGTGTGGACAGTAAACAAGACGCTACGACGCTCGCACACTCCCTTGACGACCAGGCACAGGACGTCCGAAACTGAGTAAACACCAACAAAGGGAATAACCGCCTGCATACATGGGCCGGTTTTTATTAACCGAAAAAAACAGCACAACAAGAAGGGTTGGTGTAAATTCCGACCGAAATACACCAATGATCTTCTGGAGGTACGTAAATCCATTCAGGGTATTTTTATTGCAATGTCTTGGATGCGCGCTGGCAAAATCGTAGGTAGGGAGAAAAAAGCTCATAATACTCTCGACTCTTGTTCATTAAACATACTTTTTCATACAGTTGCCAAAAATTTTGTTCAATCATGAATAGTAGTGCGAGTCGAAAACAAGCGTTAAAGCCTTTAATATGTCTTCAAATATAAATAAACATCTCGTTGATATTTTCAGTAGTAAATGGTACCAATAACAGCACATTTGAGCAATGCAATTGTAGTGGATAAAATGGTCAATTTTTTCGTGCAGTACTGTACGGATTGTATGCTCCTCACCGGTTAAGGGTTTGGCCGAGAGTTGTCTCTTTCCTTTTCTGGCCTAGTGCTGTTCTTTTCTACTTTGCGCCGGTCAAACTGAAGGTCACATCGCTACAGAAGTAACCTATGCTTCTAGGTATCCCAAATATTTACTTTCCAGACATTGCAAGAAGATTTACATATACGTTTCGTGTTTTTGCTACTGATAAAAGTAATGAGGCCGGTAGTAAATGTCATTGTTGAATGTTCAAGACTGAGATATCAGTTTTCACCACAAAATATTTTTGTGGATTTCGGAAAAGAAATTAGTAGATAAGCTATGACAGTTCGGTCTCAAAATCCTATGCATTTTCTTATGAAGGTTTATTTTCGTTCTTTTTCTACCGTTTTACCCCTCCGCTCCTACTCTGATGTTACGGCCGTCAGCCACAAATTTCGGACCTAATTCTACAGATTGACTTCTGTATATTAAATCGATTTTTCCAAATTTTGACCGTTGGTTGATAAAGCAATTTATATTTCTTACTTCTAGGAACGATGGCGTCGGGGCGCATAATTGCGCTTGTAAAAAGTCTGGATTCACAATGAACAAAAGCAGTTACGTAAGAATTATTCAAGGAGTTTCCAGTAATAGCGGCTCACCACGTTCAGAACTAAGGCCGGAACAGGAAATATGCAAATTTTAAGGCTTCCGTTTGCTTAGATCAAATCTTTTCCACATTCACGGATATTTTGAAGAATTTCCCCTATTCCGTTTTAGTCGCAATTAACGGCTTCCAAAGGGAAGTTGCGAAGCCGTGCCTTATTATGTTCGGAATTAAAATTTTCCCCCATGTGAGGAAGTGAAATATGTGCTAATTTTTATTAAGCGTTAAACGAATTGAAGAAAATTGTAAACATCGTGCTATTATGAAATCGATCAATAAAAAGCAAGGCGTCGGAAAACTCTACGTAGCATAAATTACAGGAAGAAAATTGTTTTTCTTTAATATTTTTAATACTCTTTCGATTGTTGAGTGGCTTTAAAAAACTTTTCATCGCACTATTAGATGAAGCGGCTCCTTAATACCAAAAAAAAAACAAATTTTTTTGAAGTGAAACTTCTTTACGCACGGTAGGGTAAGTTCGTTTCATGCGAGTTGCTATGTAACGAAATCATGCAACGGATGTCCCCTCTCTACTCGGCCACGTAGTCAAGTTCGTAGTGGGGATCACTTGAGCCGTGAGCGCGCTTCAATGCAACGTTCGTTACAGGCAACTCCGGCATGTATAGTCATCCAAGAGGACGCCATCATTTAATTGTTGACGTACGTTGTACTAGGGATCATAATTTGGTGGTTTCCCGTTGCCTTCCAGATGGCAGTATTGTGCATCAGAGTGCCATACCGATCCTCGTGATCTCTGCCACCCTGAGTACTGAAAGAGCTGCTGCCCTCTTTTAGGGACTTGTCTTAGTCTCGTTTCTTCTTAAGAACCCCTCCATTATGGTTGAACCTATGGTCCGGCTCCCTAAATGTGCCATGCCGATCCTCATGGTCTCTGCCATCCTGAGTACTGAAAGAGCTGCAGGTCTCTTTCAGGGACTTGTCTTAGTCTGATTTCTCTTTAAGAACCGCCCCCCCCCATTATGGTTGAACCTATGGTCCGGCTCCCTAAATGTGCCATGCCGATCCTCATGGTCTCTGCCATCCTGAGTACTGAAAGAGCTGCAGGGCTCTTTCAGGGACTTGTCTTAGTCTGGTTTCTCTTTAAGAACCCCCCCCCCCCCAATTGTGGTTGAACCTATGGTCCGGCTCCCTAAATCATCGTAACTCGCAATCCGATCAACCGACTCTAGTTTGTACAAGAGTTTCGTCAAGGTTCAGGCATGTATAGTGTAAAATTTCAATTTATAGTGTACAAATAATACAATTTTCACTTTAGTAGCGTGTTGTATAATTACACGTTGTTTTGTTTTTTACAGAAAGTGAAAATACCTTAACTTACAGTATGTAGCTACTGATGCTGTCTCCATTCGAATCTAATGGCCGTCTTCGATTGGAGTTGCTTGTTAACGTTTTGCTAGCTTCTTTAAAGGACAGCTACACTCTTAGGCCCAAATTAGGACAGTATCAGTTCACCAACTGGCCCCGAAAACCTTGATTACTATTTTCTTAAAAGGCTTCAAAGTTTCAAACTGTGTACTCACTCTTTCAAGTTTTCTTTTTCATAGGCAAACATAATGGTTTTATCGCAAAACGTTCTACATAAATGCTGTCGTATCATCGTGTATGTAAGTCCCAAAAATTCCCCGATAGTAATGCAGAATTGACCTTTTTATTCCCAACAGTCTGGACTACGTATTACATGTATGTGTTATAGGAAATGTATGAAATCTAGAAATTGGATACAATTCCTAGGAAATATATACAATTCCGAGGCTATTTAGGAAATCTAAAATATTATTTCGAAGATTTTTTAACACACACATACACATGTATACATTTCCTAGGAATCGTACGAAATTCCGATATTGTACTAGGAAATTTATAAAACTAATGCCTTCTGTGAATAAAATGAATAAAACACGTTAGTAAACTGAGAATCAGTTACCTATGGATACAATAAATCGCTTGATCGGATGACGCAATACCCTCCCCTCAGTCTGCTGTCCCGGCGTACCAATTTACAGTTGTATTTATTATTTATTTAGGAAATGTATAGATTTCCTAGAAAATATGTCTAATATAATTTATTTCACAAATTTCCGGGCGATTTTTGGAATTAACATATGCATTCCCACTTGGGTTCTTTAATGGAAAATAGTTAGGTAGTGTAAATATTTGATGCGATGCGCGCAGTTTGTTTTGCTACTGTTGCGGCCGTAATGAAAATGTAATTAAACCGTGGTAGATACCACGCCGTTGGTTGGTTGGTTGGTTGGTTGGTTGGTTGGTAAGTAGGTAGGTTAAAGGTAAAAAAAAAAACAAACGCGACTGACGGAGGTTGTGTTGGGAAATGAACAGGTGCTCTAATACCCCTACAGTTATTGCTCTACCCTGTCTGTTGAAACAAATAGGAAAATTTCGCTTTCCTTCGACCACCGTACATCTCATGCGGTGAGACGAAATGACGAACGGAGAAAGCGGCGGCACTCGTTCAAGAAAATGGGGGTGAAAGAGAAGGGAAGAGGGTGATCGGGGATCGGGAACGAAAAATCTTTTGCTCGTATCAGAAATAAGGTTCGAACTGATCGTGGAAACACATTTTCAAATGACAGGGTCGTAATTGAAAATGTATGATACTCGATTCAACTGCCGCACTATAAATTACTTATTTGAAGATTAATCGAAATCAGGTACTATTTCAATTTGTAACTTAAATTGATTTATTTTTCACCTTCGACAGTATTCGAAAGCGTCAACCGATTACTGCCATCCAAAGAAAGAACAGCACCTGCAATTACTTTAGCAATAAATGAGTCCGCGGCTCCATAACGAATTAGTATCTACCTATTCGAAGTGCAAAAGAGTAAATGCGATCAATTAATCGGTTACACTTAGTATTCTTAACTAAAATAATTGCTCAAGCATCTAAGAAAGCAAGAAATTTTGATGTTCTTTTAATCAAAAAAATTCGATTCTTCGATAAAATTTTCATCCCTACCTAATTGCTTTACGTAACGCCTCTATTTAAGTTTTATCTTTAGATTGAGAAATTAATTATTTTTTTTTAATTTTCAATAACAGTCTACTCTTAAATAAACATTAGTTACAATTTCTAATCAGCATTAAAGTAGAGCGAAGCCACTCATGAGAGCAAAGCCACTTAGAATGGGTAGTGCGCATACGCACTTGTGCCTAGTTTATTGACTACTAGCGACCCGTCCCAGATTCGCACGGGTGCAATGTTGATACTAAATATGTATATTTTTGTTTTGTTTAGATTATTATCGAGAAGGGGAAATCTTTAAAAGATACCCCCTGAACATACTAAATATACTACAGAATGTCTACCGCCGCAACCGCTATGTCCCTGCATTTTAAATCTGTAATATCTTCGAAAATATTCATTTAAATTACATGCTGTAAAGGGCCATATTGATCTATATTAAATGCACAATGTATTTAAAAGTACTTAATTGGATAAGAATTAATGCTGTATTGCTTAAAATCGCTTCGTAAATAAGTCATTATTTCTCATAAAAAGTAAAGGATAAAAATGGTTATTGTGGGTTATCCCTAAGAGATAGACATATACCATCCCGGACTTTTTTGTAGACCCTTTTAAGATGTACAATATTGTAGTACATTATTTTGATCTATCTCGTAGGGTTCAGCCAGCGTTTGCAATGTAAGCGCAAAAAATGTGTTTATTTACGACATCACATTAGAAACCTCTAAAATTATCAGTGTTTCCCTGCTGTATTATGCATGTATTATACATATAAACCTTCCTCTTGAATCAATCTATCTTTTAACAGAGAAACGCATCAAAATCCGTTGCATAGTTTTACAGATTTATGCATACATAGGGACAGACAGCGGGAAAGCGACTGTGTTTTATATTATGTAGTGATGCGTTTTTCTGTTGCTTAGTTGCGATGAATTTGAATACAGCTTGAGTTTCGTCATATACTTATATTAACTTAAATTTACCTTTTTATAGTAAGGATTTTATTATTCTTTCAAATTTTGTTAATTGTTGATAGTTTTCGATTTATAATGTTCCCAGAAATTGATTGTTAAAAGTAATTCAGAAGGAAAATGATGAATTATTTGTGAATATTTATTTTATTCATCTATAACGGTGGTGAAATATTACGTAACGTTTTTGAAGAATTTAGATTCTCTCTACCCCTAAAGTAATTTATATACGACTCCTAATCCCTCTTGAATGAAAATTTTTATGATTTGCAATTTTTGTTGTAAAGTAAGATAAATGTTAAAACTGATTATTCATTGTTAAAATTCATTACGGAAAGGAAAGACTGAATTAAATTGTTCGATTTTCTGCAGCTTCCGAAAATATTTTTCTAAGAAAGCTTTTAGCCATGTCGCGTCGTTTCCAACTAATATCTATCGGCTGCCAATCGAATCGCGAACAGTTCGGGAATGAGCTCAAGGTAAGACCAGGTGTCGTTGAAATCCTTTTTCCCGTGGTCCATCATGGACGAAAGAAATTTGCCGAGATCGGTTTTGAGGTTATTACCGTTGCACGCTATATATAGGTACATAAGTACGTGTGGGGCGGTCATTTTTCAGTTCTATCCCATAATAGGTTCTTGTTATCATAATGTTTAATAAACCCTTTAGATTGAACGTTGTTAGAATCTATTACTTCATCAGTTACCACACGCGAAGTACTTATTTTAGATTATGATCTAATAGATTTCTATTATACCTACTGACGATAAGGGATTTGTATTTCAATTTAAATAAAGAAATAAAAAGGAATGACGAATATGTCTAATTTCCAATATATAAGCGATTGGAAATAATCGAAACCAGCAGTGGGAAACGTGCTATCTCCGTGGGGTTCTAGTGCGATCTTCATGATAACGATATCCCTATAACTAAAGAATCCTTGAGCAAACTGCAGTAAGGGTTTCCCGAAGAGCAATGGGGTCTAAAACAAGAGTTAGAGTCAGGTTCAGGATTAATGTCGAAACATGACTCAACAATCTCCGAAATAGCCCAAACAGTTGGTAATAAGGGCAAAAGACTAAGCTAAACGAGCAATTTGAGTATAATAAAACTTAATGCTTGTTAAGAATTTATGCCTTTATCAAAATTTTTCTGGATGTTTTATAAATGCGTGCATTAATCTAGAAAATGTCAAAATCTTCTGCAGCTTGTGAAAACAGTAAATTTATAGACGTCGATTTCATGATCAAACAAAACCTCATTGGTTGTACGAGATGGTCGTATATAGCAAACGAATCGTTCGAAAGAAAACAAATGGCTGAAGCGACGTGAGAGCGGTGCGGTGCGGTACGGTTACCGCGCGCCGCCCGGCAATCTAACAAGCGATCCTTCAAGCTCCAAAGATGAACACATCGCTTTAGGGCTCTTCATCCATCAGCGACGGTTCGTCGGTCGTTATAATAAGCACAGTACAGTAAAACGAGCAATGAGTGTATGTTTGTGTGCATGTATGTACGTGAGCTAGCGAGAGACTAAGGTTACCGCGGTGAAGTACAAATAATGGCCGGTGGTCCACGGAGCCGAGTTATTTGGTTCGGATAGTTAACGGCGCCGCTCCCGCCAAGAAGAATGGCCTCGAAGAGAAAACCAACAGAAGCAACAACAACGGTAAACTTCCGAGATATATGCGCGTTTCAGGTGGAGCAACTCGCGGCTCCGGACGCGACGCCGATGCTTGGTCCCTTGCGGCACCCTAACGGCGAAAAAATAATGCGCACCCCGCATAATCTACAATTAGTGCCGTTCGCTGGCTGTTGGCAGCACTGCAGCTGCTGACTGTGGCCAACTTAATTAGGATGTTTGTTTGTTTGCGTTCGGCTCGCTGGGTCCTTAGAGGTAACGGAATATCGCTGACGAAAATGAATTTCCAACGTTCCAGAAAGTTACAGGTATTTGTTATGATAACAAATTAAAATAATGACAAAAAGGCACCGAAATTACTTTATTGCAGAGTGATAATGCAACACTTCTGTTTTTAGGATCCCAAAAAGTCCTGAACAGGAAGACGTAACTTTATGGCAATGTTTGTGGGTAGTAATTGTAAAAGCAGTCTTTCCATTAATTTTTAATACGCTTGAGCTAAACTACGTTCCAGATACGAAACGGTAAAAATAAAATCTAATTTAAAGGGCAGCCATCCTTTTAACTTATCACTGGTACAGGGTTTTGCACAAGCTCGGCAAGCAGTGTCCTTGTTCCCAGAGAATTTACGGCAAGACCTCGTTTGTTTGCATTTGCGCTAAAAATGACACTGTTCAAATATTTGGGCATCGGGGTGTTTACTTGAACCAGAGGGAATATAAAATGATATAT
Source organism: Agrilus planipennis (assembly GCF_000699045.2). NCBI lineage: Eukaryota > Metazoa > Arthropoda > Insecta > Coleoptera > Buprestidae > Agrilus > Agrilus planipennis. Next base: position 346,017 of record NW_020442466.1, read on the forward strand.
TTTAAAAACATTGCAACAGCTTATCTTATTTTTCTTCTGTAGGTACTTAAATAACAGACTTTAAATGAAATTAAAAATATTCAGCTTGAAAATTCAAAGTAGTCTAATAATCTTAATGGGTAAACAAAGGAATTTGTTAGATATATGTTGCTGATGTACTAGGCCCAAGACCTACAAAATCAACGCTAGGTAGAACAGGTGTTCTGGCAAGAGATGGTTCAGTTTACTTGACAGTAAAAATGAAACGTATACTGTAGCGAGCATGAGTGTATTTGTGTGCGATCGGGCACACGTGAGTGTGAACGGCTTGTCGATTCGCCGACTAGCCGCGGGCGCCTTTCTTCATGCGCGCCGTATTAGTAAATGTGTGTGTCGTACCTGCCTTCTGAGAAAGCAGTTAAATAGTTCAAAGAGAAAAAGAAACTATCCGGATGTTTCGAGAAGGCTCCCGAAAGTAAACAAAAGAGTATTTAAAGGAACAGACGATCGCCGAGAAAGGGAGAAACAAATTGACAGTTGCAGAAGTGAATCCAGAAATAAATTGACAGTGATAGAAGTGAAAAAAATAGCGCAGTGAATAGTGATACATCAACAGTAGTGTAAATAAATAGAATAATTCATAACCTAAGTTTAGTAATAATTTAATAGTGTTTTTAAGTTCTTCAATAATTATCTACTGTAAATAAATAGTTTTTTCCGTTATCAGTATTGGAAGTTAATTTTGTTAAACCCACGAACATTACAATACGTTACACTCATAGTAATTAATTTGAATATTATTAGTACTTCTTAGCGATTATGTATATTAATTATATTAATTAATCAATCTAGGTATTTTACAAAATACTCAGTATCATAGCCTCATTATTAAATTGGGCGAAGAAGAAGTGATTCAAAATTCAATCCTTTTAAATTAAAGAAAACATTTTCATCCAATTACTTAAAACGTAAATGACAGTGGGACAGCTCTTATTACACATATCAGTAGTTAATTTTTGTCGAAAAGCTAAAGTTCGTTCTTCCAAAAGCTACTTTGTTTTTATTCGTAGCAACTGAATTCATCAAACTGTCAGACCTAGAGGTGACATGAACATTTGACGTAGGGGTTCATTAAAGGACACACGCTTTCCAAGCTGTACTTCATCAGTGAAGGAGAAGAATGCGAGAGGAATGCCTAACATCTTATCCCGTTCTCCTGCCACTCGGCACCACCAAACCGGGTCAGTTCAAAGATAATGGAGCTGTTGCCTGCTTGCCAACACGATCGTCTCCACTCGAGATCCGTCTTAAAAGGGATTAATGATCGTTTGACCTACTATTGATTAGGATGAATGGTTTACAGTCGGTTTTAGGATCTCGTGCGAGCACCGACCTGCCGACCGAAAGTCCCAATGAGATTGAACGCCTTCCCGAGCTACTGCTTGCTCTGCTGGACCGTGAAACAAGCTAAGCTTCTGCTCTCGAACGATGCGAATTGAACGGGCTGAAAAACCAATGGATGACCTCATAGTCACATATATGTACCAAGCGATGCAAAATTTTCGGTTACGACATATCTGTGCACCTATTCGGAAATGAATTGCATCTTTTTTTGATTTAGTATGGGCAGCACAACGTCATCTACTGGTATCTAGTAATTCATAGATTTCATACATTAAATGACTTTTATTAGTTTTTTTTTTCTACTTAGTCGGAATCTGGTATGCAAGGGAAGAAAAAGTAGGGAAGGAGCGAATATAAAGGTAGGAGATGAAAAATTAGAAGAAGTGGAAGATTTTAGGCATGTAGGAAGTCAGATAAGTCTAGACAGCGGGGCTAGTAGGGATATAAAGCAGAGTAAAGCGCAGGGTCGAATCGCCTTCAATAAAAAGGAGTCACTTCTATGCTCGCGAACGGTTAATTTAGAAATTCAAAAAAGGTTGCTAAAGGTGTATGTTTGGAGCGCGGCGCTGTACGGGTACGAAAGATGGACGGTGGGCGCTGCCGATAAGAAAATGTTAGAAGCGTTCGAAATGTGGTGTTACAGGCGAATAATGAGGATACCGTGGATAGAGAAGGTTAGAAATGAAAAGGTATTAGAAATAGTAGGAGAATATAGGACTATGGAAATCAATACGAAACAAACCAGATAGGTTTGTAGGACACCTTCTCAGGCATGAAGGTCTAGTCAGAGACATATTAGAGAGACAGAAACGGGAGTAAAAAGGAGCAGAGGTAGACCTAAATTAGATTACTATTCGCAAATAGTTAAGGATGCGGGATGTTCTAGTTTTGGGGAAATGATGACGACCTTACGATGATGAGTCGGAATCTCTCCATCAATTACTATTCAGAATGATTAAAACTTTTTTTTGAGGTCCCTCACAAATTTTAAAAACTCTTTCCGAAGCATCATCCTTACCACCGAAGTGCAGCAGAACATTTCCTGGCGTGTTCGTAGAAAAGGGAACGTAAACAGAGTTAGAATCTTTTCTGACCAAGTCGCCTGAAAACTGCGACTTCTCTTTACGTCGTGCCGTAACGAAAGCTGTGTGCCACATCTCATTTTGTATCAAGCTTGTTATCCACGTTATCACCGCCGTGTGTCGTCATCTAATTGAACCGAAGCGCGACGCGGCGCGGCTTTGAGCCGAGAGCCTCGTTTCAAAATGTCATTGAAATAATGACCCGGCAAGCACGTTTCTATTTTTCCTGACTGTCGATGTCGTCCACTTGACACGTGAAAGGGGAACAGATACGACGACCCCACTTCTCAGTACGTATGCTGAATTATACTTTTGAGTAGTTTCTAAATGAGGATTGGCGTGAATGAACGCAGATTTCCTTCTCGAAATGATCGACATCCTCTACGTGTTTCCATTAGCGAATCCACCAACAGAAAGCATCCTCGTTCTAATAACCAAGAAATCGTTTTCAACCTTTCCATCTTTTATCCAAGAATCTTCAGAGTTCAAAACAGTACAACAGTTTTTATAAAATAATAGAATTAAAGATCTAACCTATATCATTACATGTCAAAAATGACAATCAAATGAGAAGTCGACTGAAGAACTTTAATGACCTTGAATTCATAGAGATCGCAACGCTCCCTACTCTTGCTGCGAAACGTGGACGCTAAACCAAAGGGATAACGAACGGTTAACAGCGTTCGAAATGTTGGAGGAGGATGGAAAATATTAGCTGGACAGACAGGTGAACAAACAAGGAAGTTTTCCTGATAGTGAACACGAAAAGACAGTCATTAAGAATTTTAAGGAACGGAGGAGTGGAAATATAATTTGACCCCTTGATACGATACAAGAAATTCTTTAAGACTATTTTAAAAAGAAAGAACTGAAGACGAAGTTGGAAGTCGAGGCCTATAAAAAGGCCAGAGAGAAAGCGGAAACTAAAGAAAATTGACAATTAGTCTAACGACAAGAGCGCAGTTCTTAAATTATAATCATTATCATCAAAAGAAATTAAGGAAACCAAAAATCTTGAACGTTTATAAATTATATTGTTTTTAGACTGTGTAGTAAGTACTAGGAATAAACGACAAATGGAATAATTTTGGTATCACAATATACAGAGAAATTGTATGTCGGAAAACTATGTACGGTAGTAGTTACTATCGGTAAATATTATGACAGCATAAATTTTCCGGAAATGGAAGCAATTGACGCCGCGTCTAATTTATGTCAGCAATAAAATTCTATTTATCTGCCTCTCGAAGCATACTTACACAGCAAACGATAGGTATGGGACCTGTCGTGGGGAATAACGTAGTTATTCTGTGAAATTGGTTGCATTATCCCGCTACTCTTTTCGTTTTCCAGCTCATATACGGAAAATTAAAAGCCCTCTCCGATTATCCTACGAGAATGCATAGAGACATTTTATGATAATTCCAAAATATTTTGCATTTAATAATTTAGTGCGTCAAAAATCTTAACTAGAATTGTACAGAGGATGATGGAAAAAAGGGCGGAACAACTATTAGGGGAAGATCAATTTGGGTTTAGAAGAAATAGAGGAACGCGGGAGGCCATTCTAGCTCTACGGGTAACAATAGAGAAAACGATAGAAAAAGGAAAGACTGCGTACATAGGATTTGTAGATTTAGAGAAAGCTTTTGACAATGTTAAATGGGACAAGATGTTAAATATACTTAAAAATGTAGGTATGAATTACAAAGATAGAAGAGTGATACTTAGTTTGTATAAAGAGCAACAGGCAGTTATAAAGCTGGGGATGCAACGTGGACAAGTAAATATTAGGAAGGGAGTCAGGCAGGGATGCACACTGTCACCGCTACTTTTTAATCTATACATCGAAGACGCCATCAACATCATTAAAGACAGTACAATTGTAGGGATAGATGTGCAAGGGCAAAAGATTAGTATGCTTAGATTTGCAGATGATATAGCAGTATTAGCATCTAGCAAGGAGGACCTAGAGATAGCTTTAAATAAAATGGAAGCGGTACTGACAGATCAGTACTGTATGAAAATAAATAAAAGTAAAACTAAAATACTGATATGCAAGGGAAGAAAAAGTAGGGAAAGAGCGAATATAAGGATAGGAGACGAAAAATTAGAAGAAGTGGCTGATTTTAGATACCTAGGAAGTCAGATAAGTGAGGATGGAAGGAGTAGTAGGGATATAAAACAGAGGATAGCGCAGGGTCGTGTCGCCTTTAATAAAAAGAAGTCACTTCTATGCTCGCGAACGGTTAAATTAGAAATTGGAAAAAGGTTGTTAAAGGTGTATGTTTGGAGCACGGCGTTGTACGGGTGCGAAACATGGACCGTGGGAGCGGCGGAAAAGAAAAGGTTAGAAGCGTTCGAAATGTGGTGTTATAGGCGGATGATGAGGATATCGTGGGTAGAAAAGGTTAGAAATGAAGAGGTATTAGAAAGAATAGGACAACAGAGGACTCTGTGAAAGTCAATAAAAAATAGGCGAGATAGGTTGGTAGGACACCTTCTTAGGCATTAAGGTCTAGTCAGAGACATATTAGAGGCAGAAACAGGAGTTAGGAGGGGTAGAGGTAGACCTAGATTAGATTACTGTTCGCAAATAGTTAAGGATGTGGGTTGTTCTAGTTTTAGGGAAATGCGAAGTTTAGCTCAGGATAGGAAAGAGTGGAGGTACGTGTCCAACCAGTCTTAGGATTGATGACCTTATGATGATGATAAATTTAGCAAGTAAATATGATCGACGCCACGTTGACTTTTTAGGTTAATAAATTCCAAAAGGCAAACAAACTACTTAAACTATTTTATTTAACCTATCACAAACGATTTTTTCATGAAAATTTCGACACGGGTTTTGAAAATATGAGGAGCTAGTTCGCTTTATTTTTATCTACCATTTTTATTTATAGTATCGAACCTATGGTAATAAAATTTAAATCAAGCTGGGGATGAAAACTCTTAAAGAGTTTAATGAAACATATTTCCCAATCTTTCAATAAGTTAAGGTGAGGAATTTGTTTAACACAGCTTCCGATCCACAGATTTCAAGCACATGTCGCAATAGGTACTTCGTGTAGTCAGAAAGTTTGTAAGTTACATGGACCTCAGCATTAACCTCAGGAGCTACAAATTACAAAACATTTAGGTACCCATAAAAACCACCGTCTAAATAGTTGCGAATTAGTTCAATAATATTTTATGAAAGAACAACATCGGAAATTCTAATTTGAATCATTGGTGAACAAGTTTTGAGCACAACAACCAATTCCGAAATAAAATGTATATATATATAGACGCTATAGGTAACAATTGTTCATGCAATTCAACCCATGAGGTTTTGGAACATTGCTAATGGATTTACAAGGTCATTTATTCGGAGAGACCTCATATAAATAAATTATTAAATAAAGCTGTCGTTCAAATTCAATAAAATTACGTCGAGAACGGACACATACGATGAACTGCTTTCATATAATGGTTTTAATTTTAACTAACCATCATGAACTTAATTAATTTTTAACTAATGCAATACTAACTTACCATATCCGTAAAGGAATGAGGAATATGTCCATAATCTGCAAGAAAAAAGAGAATTTTATTTTACATACAATATAAGGTGAAAATATTGAGATAAGAAGGTATTTTTTAGTCATCATCATCATCATCATAAGGTCATCAGTCCTAATCTTCGCATTTCCCTAAAACTAGAACAACCCGCATCCCTAACTATTTGCGAACAGTAATCTAATCTAGGTCTACCTTTACCCCTCCTACCTTCCGTTTCTGCTTCTAATATGTCTCTGACTAGACCTTCATGCCTGAGAAGGTGTACTACCAACCTATTTCGCCTATTGACTTCCATGAAGTCCATGGATATCCACGGCATCCTCATCATTTGCCGGTAACACCACATTTCTAACGCTTCTAACCTTATCTGTTTCGCACCCGTACAGCGCCAAGCTCCAAGCATACATATTTAGCAATATTTTTCGAATTTCTATGGTTCTGAAGTTTTGACGGTCAGCATAGGTTAATTCTAAACATTTTCCCGTGTTGTTATGTTATATAATAGTCCTTCAAGATATTGCTTTTTAGACTTTCACCGTTCCTGAATGTTCTGTGATACCTTGGACGGGGCTGAATAATAAGTAACTGATGACGGTGAGGTCGTAAAATTAATTACGAGCTGCCCTGGTCAAATCAACGCTGAAGATACACAAATGAACGGCGAAACGTTTGAAAAACTAAAATTCAATAAACCACCGCAAAACAACCCGGCGGAGACATACCACAATCAATATATCAAACATATTTTAATAAATAATAACTGACGGTATTTGTAGTTTCGAAATTTTAGTGTCATATATTCGCCTAGCATACCGTCATCAATAACAAAACAATTTTATTGTTTGACCACAACATACCTATGATTATGAGCGATTATTGAATGCGGTTTATAGTTTCGGCTATGGTGTATTGCATAATAGAATGCAGCATTGTATTGGCGCTAACATATTCAATAGAAAATAAAATAAAAAGTGAATTGGAGCTCTTAGGAACGAGTAATGGTATGGAATGACACGCTGTTACCGGCGTTTCCCATGCACGTCGTGAATAATAATGAGAATGTCTTATTGGAATGTCTTTTCGACTTCCAACACTTTCGTTTTAACCCTATACTTGATCTTAATTCACTCATTCTCAAAGGCAAAAGTAAGGACGTTACGCTATCCGGATCGCTGTATTTGAGACGAAAAATTAAATTGGATATCTCATTCGAATTTGGAACACGGAAGAAATAATGTTGAGGTTATATTACAGTTTCCTTCAATATTGTTGATATGGAGGTACTTCATAGATACATTGAGCAATCTCAGGTAAAGCGACCCTCGAAGTTTTTGATAATAAAATGGGTTCCGATTAGGATTGCCACCCGTACTTTATTATAAAGTGTTGTACTCTATTTCGTCTGTGCGTACGTTATACTTTACAAGACACATAAAGTACGCAAAAATACTTTATTTAAGGCCTTAAGTAAACATCGTAATTTTGTAAGCGATTATTCGAAATTCAGAGTATTTTTACATCAATAATATTGCACA
>NW_020442466.1:354741-359623 GCF_000699045.2 Agrilus planipennis
GGGACGACAGGAATAAAGCTTCATTAAAACTAAATAAAAATGAACTTTTAGTTTACTTAAATCTTTGTTTGCCATGTTTAGAGGCTATTAATTTATTTAAGAGCGACAGCAATTTGTTACTGGCTGCTAGGTGTAACAAAAAATATGTTTTTAAAAACAAAAAATAAAATACTTTATTCTTACGCTGAGTACTTTTTTTTTAACCTTTTAGTTGAAAAATACCTTATGTAAAGCCTGAAAAGGTGGCAACCCTAGTTCCGATCGTTTGTAATGAAATGTTCTTTGAATCGTTCTGATCAGGTACTTTTAATGTAGAGAAGTACCAAAACTCTTCAGTTTCTAACTTACAGCACTCAAATTTATCTAGCCTAATTAACACTCTGGTAAATGTCTTCGTATGCTAGATTGATATGTATCGATACTAGCGAAAAGGTGGGAATCACAGTTTGAATCAACATCTGAGGAACCTAGACAATCCTTTCTACCTCTAAAATAGAATAAAAGAAAAAGTTGAGTTTGAATTTCCTGGATATCAATAAGGTAATCGTAAGAGGCAGATGTTTAAGTAGCTTAAGAAACAAAGCTTGCTTGTTAAGAGCAAATTCGATGGTTGAAGGGTGTTAACTACATCCGTAATGTCCTCTTTTACACTACTATCAATATAAACCAACCTAGTATACGAAAACATGCATTAGAATGGTAATTAGTATAGGTAATTAAAAAATTAAAAGGAATGCTCACCCCTAATTACCACAAATAATTTTATATGAGCGGACACGTGTTTCGCCCACTTCACACGTGGGCATTATCAACGCGATACTGGTTCTAAAATTTACAACTATTTATAGTGGCTAGGGTTAAAGACCGAAAGAAGAAATAATGGAAAACAATTTACATAGGTTTAGGAGGAAAACTTGAATATGTTCAATGCCATTTGTAAAATGTTTTAGAAGCCAATCTTTTGGCCACGAAAAAACAGATCTACAAATGTATGCTTCGATAAACAAGTGAGGAATTAGATTTGGAGGGAATGTGTGTGTCAATAACCGTTAGTACAATTCGTAAGGCCTTTATGACCCAATTTTATGTACAAAACGTATGCTTCATTACAACCTACCTAATCTGGGAAAAGGGATGAGAAAAACAGTGAACGAGCGTGTTCAGTACCCGCAGTTCAAAGGCCTATTGGGCCTGCTTTTTACTGCGTATGCTTCAACAAACGAAAACTATAGGGGAGAGCGAAAATAGCTTATCTTATTATAATCAATTAAACCTATTGCAATAGTTGAAACAGGACTAAATGAGGAAATGGGCCATCATCTGAGTTCATAAGAATATTTTTATTCTTTTGAATGTATAAACTTTCCCAAGCGTCAAGTTCTTGATTTGCAAGAGACTTCTTTGATTAATTTTAAACATTTAGGGCCTATAGGGTGGTTTGTATTGAAAATATGTTGGGCAACACTAGATTTATCTATCCTATTTAATCTAAAGTGAGCCAGTCTCGCGTTGATAATGCCCACGTGTGAAGTGGGCGAAACACGTGTCCGCTCATATAAAATTATTTGTGGTAATTAGGGGTGAGTATTCCTTTTAATTTTTTAATGAATATTTACGACAGTCTCCTCCTATATTTTTTTAGTATAGGTAAGTTTGTAAACTCATGATTTTTGAATGTTGTGGTTACTAAGACGATTCAATAAACGTTTTTTCAATGTTTCATTGTAATTTACAGAAACCTATCTATCTTATCATAAAGTGCAGAGTACGTTTGATAGGATGCTTTCTATGTGGCTGCATGCTCTTAAACATTTCGAACATAAAATGTAATTTTCAATTAATTGTCTTGGAAAGTCCATTACTTTTAGAACTGTGGAATGGTGTGATTGAAATTACCTACACCTGTTCCAGCATGTGTAAAATAATCCACTGAAACTAATTCAAATAAGCTAATCAAGTATGAATGAAATTAAATAAAAAACTGATGGGGTTGATTCAAAAAATTGATGACAAGTAACAAGTATGTTCTCTTTTCAATCGGCAGGAGCTTTCATCAATTTCTTTCAAAATTCTCCTTTTTATATTTTACTTTTGAAAGATGTCATATATGTAACATGCCGATAAGACTATAATAACAAAATGGAAAGTAAAGGGTTGCAGTTTCGGTAATAAATAATTCTTCTTCACTTTGTAATTATTCTATACCTAATGATAGGGTTGTTATTTCACTTAAAAATTCTTTTTATCAATATGATACAATCAGGCAAGACATTTGTGTGAAAAAAGTGGTTTGGTATATTGTATATTAAATTATTTAGATGCTAATTTTTGTGTTGCCAATATAATAATATCATTGAGGTGCTATGAGAAAAATCGTATGAAAACCTCATTTAGTGATCGGTAGCGACGGTCGTTGTATTTCAAAATGAGTAAATCCGTGGATTATTACTTCGGGCATACTTTTATGTTTTTGAAATGTGGAGGAATGTGGAAGCCCGAAAGAAGAGGGTCATTTAAGTACCTCGTGTGGTGGCTTTACAACATCTACATGTTCTGCTTTACTACTTGCATTGTCTTTTTCCAAATTGGCTCCTTATTTGAAACATACAAGACCAAAAAAAATTTCATTAAAAATTTAAATATGACGTTGCAACTTTTAGTAGGATTACTCAAAATGGTATTCTGGCATCGTAATATCAAGGAAACACTTCAAACAATACATAAGTTGTCCGAAAAATCGTCAATTTATAAAACTGCTGACCTTTTCGAACCTGAAGATATCTTAAAGGAAGAATCAAAACTGAAGAGAATAAACGATTTCACCTTCTTGACCTTGGGGTTCAGTGTTTCCGTTTCTTCGGCAATAAACTGTTTAGTAAACGTATATATAAATAAGCATTATGACATTTACGTTGATTCCCAAAACGTAAGTCATGTAAAATATACGGAACCACTTCCGTATTATACTCTAACTCTTTGGGATTATACATCATCTCCATTTTCGTATACTAGTACAGTCTTAATTCAAATGCTTGGTATTTGTTCATTTAATTTTATTATCGTTGGTAAGAAAATTGTCACTTACCAAACGGATATCGTTTATTTAGGGTCTTGATACATAGGTTTCGACACCAATTTTAATTCAATGGCTCTTTATTCTGTGGCCCATCTAAAGATTCTAATGGAAGCAATAAGAACGATTCGTGAACGATCCTATAAACAATTGAACATCGATTACATCCCAGAATGCCCGGATTGGAATCCAAGGATTCAAAAGGTCATGGACGAGGAAATGAACCTATGCATTTTGCATTTGCAAGCTATTTGCAGGTAATTTATTTTTTTAATAAATAAACTCAAATTAATTTGCACAAATATATTAATAAAAACTTTGCAATTTTTGACGTGACAACGTCTTATAATTCGATGGAGCCGGCTGCACGCACGAAAAAACATGACTCATGCGGCGTTACCTCGCTCTGAGGCGTTCCATTTAAGTGCAAGCGAGAGCGAGAAACGAGCGACAAAGAGGCACAATCGGTCTCCGCGTTCGGCACCGTTCGACATCTGTCTCTCTCCTACTTGAGTGAGCGATGTGTCCGCGTGGACAGCTGCTATACAATAATACATTTCTATTTACCTCCTCTATATCCATACAAAATATCTATCAAACAAACAAAATTAAAATATTTTCTTTTGAAAAAATGAAACCATTCCATCAGTATTTTCTTATGACGTTGTCACGTTCAACTGTCGTCAGTAAACTGACTTTACAGACAACCGATTTTTTTCGCCTCCATGAGGCTTCTTCAGAAGTATTACTTCTTAATTTGGGTTTATTTATTAAGTGATCATAAATTTCCATCAAGAAAACGTAGATACCATCAATCAAATTTATTTTTTACTCTTAGTTATGCTTGATGAACGTATCACGCTAATTATTGTTTTTCAGAATGTGTAATCGAATTGAGGAAATCTACCAGATTATTATGTTGGTGCAAGCCATGAATGCTTTGGCCCTTTTTTGTACCAGCCTGTTCTTGCTCTCCTCAGTACGTACCTATTTGATTTGCTCCTAAACAACTGTAACAGTTATTCACATATTTGCTAGGGTTTGCTAAGAGATATTATAAAGGTGGCCATGACCCCTCCCTCTACCAAGCAAAATCTACACTGCGCATACAGCGTGGTCATATATATAGGGTTGTTCGGAAAGTCGTTTCGTTTTTTCCCGACAGAGGATTTAATTGTATTCTTTTGCACCCATCTTCACATTTAGGCCGTATAATTTTTATATGCTTTGCGAGCTCATCTAGCAAGGCTTGTGTGTGAAAAATTCCAATTAATTCTACGCAGTAGTTTTTGGTTGGTGCCCTTTTAAATACGGAGAGCGATAAGCAGCATTTTCGACATATCTTACTGTTTTACTACAGAAAGGGTAAAAATGCTGTTCAAGCCAGAAAGAAATTTACTGATGTGTATGGAGAAGGTGTGTTGACAGTACGCCAGTGCCAGAACTGGTTCGCTAAATTTCGTTCCGGCAATTTTGATGTCGAAGATGCACCACGTTCGGGAAGGCAGGTTGAAGCTGATAAAGACGCGATAAAGGCATTAGTTGATGTGAACCGGCGAATAACAACACATGAGATCGGATTGAGGTTAAATTTATCAAATTCAACAGTTTATGACCACTTGAAAGGCCTGGGATTATCCTCGAAGCTCAATGTATGGGTTCCCCATGTTCTCACAGAGAGAAATCTGTGTCGCCGCATTGACGTCTGCGATTTGCTTCTCAAACGTCACGAAAATGATCCGTTTTTGAAGCGCATCATCACTGGGGACGAAAAATGGGTTGTATACAACAACGTCAAACGCAAGAGGT